>NC_073422.1:577500-622500 GCF_028641065.1 Leucoraja erinaceus
AATTAGTTCAGAACTTGTCCTCTCATTATTCCATGGAAACAGAGCAACATTGATGTATCTTGCCTTCAGCTCTAGACAGAGTAGGGCAGATTGGAAAAATAGAAGTGTTTGGCCTTGCAGCCAGATGTTGTTATCCAACTGAGAGTAGCTGTGGGTAGCTCACAGCAGAACAGAGAGATTGTATACTTCAAAAGAACAAAAATCAATTGTTTGGTTCGCTGCAGCTGAGCCTGTATTGACTAGAAAACATCGTTAGGGTGAAGGTGCCAAGCTGAAAGCAGTAGGTTGAAGTAGTGAACAATATGTTTCACTTTATTATAGTAACAAGGACTGAAATGAGTAGGCTAAGCTCAGAACAGTGTTCCACTTTTATAATGTTTGTGTAGTTTGTGTTCTCTTCTTCCTTCCAGCTGTGAGATTGCTTTAAACATGCCAGGTTTCCCCACTGCTTCTACAGACCATCCTTAGACCACCACAGACCTTTAGACCTCTCCCCACCCGCCCCCCGCCAATCCCCACATCTGTGCAGGTGAACTCAGTATCTCCTGATAGCTGTTCCATCTCACGATTGTTACTAAACAATCATCACCCACCAGCATGTGGTAGTCCCTTTCTTATACCCCCCTCCTCTCTTGCGATCTCAGTTCAGTTTAGTTCATTGTCACGTGTTACGTTGCAACATTGAAAAGCTTTTGTTGTGCACTGTCCAGTCAGCAGAAAGCATGATTACAATCGAGTCATTTACGGTGTATAGATACATGATAAGGGATTGATATTTAGTGCAAGATAAAGCTAGCAAAGTCCAATCAAGGACACTCCGAGGGTTAACAAAAGAGGTAGATGGTACTTCAGCACTGCTCTCTGGTTGTGGTAGGATGATTCAGTTGCCTGATAACAGCTGGGAAGAAACTGTCCCTGAATCTGGTGGTGTGCGTTTTCACACTTCTATACCTTTTGCCTGATGGGAGAGGGGAGAAGAGGGAGTAACCAGGGTGTGACTTGTCCTTGATTATGCTGTTGGCCTTCAACCATCTCTACTTCAACACCGTCAATGCAAACTGGGGTATGTGGACCGCTTCACTTCCTGAAGTCCATCACTATCTCCTTTGTTTAGCTGACATTGAGAGAAAGGTTGTTGTCTCAACACCAGGACATGAGGTTCTCGATCTCCTTCCTGTACTCCGTCTCATCATTGTTTGATACCCGGACCACAATGGTGACCTCTATCCAATCTCCTGCTTTCACCATTGCAATCCTTCAAGATGCTGTTCGTCCTCCTTCACACATCACAATCAGAGAAAGGTTGAACAAGTTAGGGCTTTATTCTTTGGAGCGCAGAAGGTTAAGCGGGGACTTGATAGAGGTTTTTAAAATGATGAGAGGAATAAACAGAGTTGACGTGGAAAAGCTTTTCCCACTGAGAGTAGGGAAGATTCAAACAAGGGGACATGACTTGAGAATTAAGGGACTGAAGTTTAGGGGTAACATGAGGGGGAACTTCTGTACACAGAGAGTGGTGGCTGTGTGGAATGAGCTTCCAGTGAAGGTGGTGGAGGCAGGTTCGTTTTTATCATGTAAAAATAAATTGGATAGTTATATGGACGGGAAGGGAATGGAGGGTTATGGTCTGAGTGCTGGTATATGGGACTAGGGGAGAATACATGTTCGGCACGGACTAGAAGGGTCGAGATGGCCTGTTTCCGTGCTGTAATTGTTATATGGTTATATGGTTATAATCGCTAACTGGTGCAGCTGAAAACTACATTTCTGGAAGGCACTGATAGGAGTAAGGTTTAGTGCAAGATAAAGTCATGTTACAACATGACTATGTTTTGTGTCCAGCACAATACTCACAATGACAATTGTGCTATTCAAACCGATGTTAAAACTTTTAAATAAATAAATACAAAGAATGTGTAGTAATTATGGTTAATTGATCGACAAGGTTTTCATGTATATAAAGGCAGCATAATACATTCGGAATATTATCCTGCTGACAACACTCGACATTTCCATCTTGTTGCCAGTAATGGTGATGTGAGGGGTGTTACATATTAAAGTATGCCCCTGTCCCACTTAGGAAACCTGAACGGAAACGTCTGGAGACTTTGCACCCCACCCAAGGTTTCCGTGTGGTTCCCGGAGGTTGCAGGTGGTTGCCGGAGGTTGCAGGTTCCTTCCACTACCTACAACCTCCGGCAACCACCTTCAACTAGCATCGCAACCGGCTTCAATGAAAAAATTACCGATTTTTAAAAGGGCAACCTATTTTTAATCGCGGCCGGTTTTGAATATTTTGAAAGAATCGTCGGAACATAGAAGAAGCGGAAACCACTTTCGACCATTAGGGAGACTGACAGAAACCTCCGGGAACCTCTGGGAACCGCACGGAAACCTTGGGTGCGGCGCAAAGTCTCCAGAGGTTTCCGTTCAGGTTTCCTAAGTGGGACAGGGGCATTACGTTGGTCTATTAGCTTAAATGCAAAAGTCATTCTGCTTCACTAACAATGCTTCTTCTATTGCTTGAGATTGAACACTGAGGAATTTAAGGACAAGCACATCTTGAAAATGAGCAATTAGCTGGGTTAGATGTTACATGCATGCTTTATAGTGCTCCAGATTATCAGAGAGGATGGGTGAGCTTGGCTATAGCTAGAGGAGCAGCATTGTATCTTGAAAGAAGGGACTTTAAACATCATGAAATGATTAAAATTAAGTTTAACATTAAGGAAAACATTAAGTGCATGTTGCCAAAATCAGTTCTACATTTGGCCCCATTCCCTAGGGTCATAGAGTGATTCAGCATGGAAACAGGCCCTTCAGCCTAACTTGCCCACATCAGCCAACATGTCCCAGTTCCAGCTTTAGGGCGGCATGGTGGCATAGCAGTAGCGTTGCTGCCTTACAGCTCTTGCAGCACCAGGGACCCAGGTTCGATCCCGACTATGGCCGCTGTCTGTATGGAGTTTGTACGTTTTTTCCGTGACTGCTTTCTCTGAGATCTACGATTTCCTCCCACGCTCCAAAGATGTACAGGTATGTAGGTTAATTAGGTTGGTGTATGTGAAAATTGCCCCTAGTGTTAATGTGCATGGATCACAGGCCAGAGCAGACTCGATGGGTCGAAGGGCCTGTTTCCACGCTGTATCTCTGAACAAAACTAAACTACGCGAGTCCCACCTGCCCGCGTTTGGTCCATATCCCTCCAAACCCGTCCAATCCATGTACCTGACTAACTTTTTATTAAAGACGGGATAGTCCCAGCCTCAAGCACCTCCTCTGGCAGTTTGTTCCATGCACCAATAGACAATAGATAATAGGTTACACAGAAAAGCTGGAGAAACTCAGCGGGTGCAGCAGCATCTATGGAGCGAATGAAATAGGCAACGTTTCGGGCCGAAACCCTTCTTCAGACGGGCCCGAAACGTTGCCTATTTCCTTCGCTCCATAGATGCTGCTGCACCCGCTGAGTTTCTCCAGCTTTTCTGTGTAACCTTCGATTCTCCAGCATCTGCAGTTCCCTCTTAAACAATAGATAATAGGTGCAGGAGTAGGCCCATTCGGCCCTTCGAGCCAGCAACGCCATTCAATGTGATCATGGCTGATCATCCACAATCAGTACCCCATTCCTGCCTTCTCCCAATATCCCCTGACTCCGCTATCTTTAAGAGTCCTATCTAGCTCTCTCTTGAAAGCATCCAGAGAACTGGCCTCCCTCTGAGGCAGAGAATTCCATACCCACCACCCATTGTGTGGAATTTGCTCTTTCCTGTTCTCTTGCAATTTTTGCTCTCTCAAGTTCTCATCCAGTTCCTGTCTGGAATAAATTCAATAGCTAAATGCTGCAGATAGTAGAGGTTCTAAATTAAACCTGAAATTGCCCGAACAGTCAGTGGCTTAATTATTTTCTTTTCTTTCTGCTATTCATGCAGACCACTTGAGTATTTGCAGCAATTTTCTATTTATCATATCCATTTGACTCTGTTTCTACCACCGCTATAAACAATGTATAAAGTACTGTCTGCATAAAAAAATATTTCACTCACACCTGCCTACATTGTAAATCTCACACCTGCCTACATTGTAAATCTGACAAATCTGACAAATCTGACAAATCTGACAAATCTGACAAATCTGACAAATCTGACAATCCCTTGCAATTTTGCAAGGGAACAGGAACAAGCAAGAGCAAGAGCAATTTCCATACAGTGCACGGTGGGTGCATGGACCAACCTGCCATCTGACTTGAGAATGAGCTTTGAGAACAGCTTTCCTTGGTCTCCACTACCTAAAGCAATATTATTTGCTTGTGTCAAGTGTCTTCTCAAACTACAATTCCAGCTTCAGCCTTAATGCTTTAACTAAAATGTCTCTTCATTGGCACTATTGTAATAAATCTTTTCAGCACCTCTGGAATTTTCACGTCCCTTCTATGATAGGGAGCAATGTCGGACTGAATACACAAGCTGTGGCCTAACTACTATTTTGTACAGGTTCAATATTGCTGTTTTTGTATTCTGTTCTTTTATTTATGTATCTCAGGACCCTTATTCTGTACTAAACACTCTCAATGTGCTCTTCCACTGATACACATACGCTCAGGTCCAGCTACTTCATACTTTTGAAACGTTGCCATTTACTCTACATTGGCCACATTGTTCTATTGTTGCCAGTGTTTCACTTCACACAACTCTTGGATAGAATTAACGTGTTTTGGAAGTTGTGAAACTAGCCAAAAGGTTGGAGTAACTTGAGTTAATGACTTTTGTCTGAAACTATATAGTAATTCTTTGAGTAGTTTGTATTTAGTTTAGTTTAGAGATACAGTGCGGGAAAAGGTCATAAAGCCCGCCGAGTCCCCACCGACCAGCGATCCCCGCACATTAAGATTATCTTACATACATACACTATGGACAATTTACACTCATACCAAGCCAATTAACCTACAAACCTGTACGTCTTTGGAGTGTGGGAGGAAACCGAAGATCTCGGAGAAAACTCACGTGGTCAGGGAGAGAACGTACAAACTCCATACAGACAGAGTCCGTGGTCAGGATTGAACCCGGGTCTTTGACGCTACAAGTGCTATAAGGCAGCAAATCTACCGCCGTGCCACTGTGCCGCCCGATCACAGGTAACACCACTGCGGTTGGCCAGATGACAGATAATAATGCATGGAGTACAGCATGGAGAACCTAGTAACATGGTGAAGAGACAATTGCCTCTCCCTCAATGTCAGCAAGATGAAGGAGCTAGTTATTGACTTCAGGAAATGTAGTGGAGTACATGCCTCAATCTGAATCTGTGATACCAAAGTGGAAATGATTGAGAGCTTTAAGTTTCTTGGTGTTAATATGACCAGCAGTCTGTCAGCACCAACCATATTGAAGTGACAGCCAAGAACCTCTTTTTCCTCAGAAGACATTTAAACATGGCTGATCTCTCCTTCCCTTGCAACCGCATTCCACCCACCTTTTTCCCCGTACAATTCCACACCTGTACTAATCAAGAACCCATCTATCAGTTTTGGTCTCCTAATCGGAGGAAAGGCATTCTTGCCATAGAGGGAGTACAGAGGAGGTTCACCAGACTGATTCCTGGGATGTCAGGACTTTCATATGAAGAAAGACTGGATAGACTCGGCTTGTACTCGCTAGAATTTAGAAGATTGAAGGGATATCTTATAGAAACTTACAAAATTCTTAAGGGGTTAGACAGGCTCGATGCAGGAAGATTATTCCCGATGTTGGGGAAGTCCAGAACTAGGGGTCACAGTTTAAGGATAAGGGGGAAGTCTTTTAGGACCAAGATGAGAAAATCATTTTTCACACAGAGAGTGCTGAATCTATGGAATTCTCTGCCACAGAAGGTAGTTGAGGCCAGTTCATTGGTTATATTTAAGAGGGAGTTAGATGTGGCCCTTGTGGCTAAGGGGATCAGAGGGTATGGAGAGAAGGCAGGTACGGGATACTGATTTGGATGATCAGCCATGATCATATTGAATGGCGGTGCAGGCTCGAATGACCGAATGGCCTACTCCTGCACCTATTTTCTATGTTTCTATGTTTCTATCTCTGCCTTAAAACTATCCATTGACTTGCCTTCCACAGCTGTTATGTGGCAATGAATTCCGCAGATTCACCATGCTCTGCCGAAGGAAATTCCTCCTCATCTCTTTTCTAAAGGAATGTCCTTTTATTTGGAGGCTGTGCTCTCTGGTCCAGGACTCTCTCACGAGTGGAAAAATCCTCTTATCATCCACTCTATCTAGACATTTCATTATTAAATAACTTTCATTGAGATTCCTCCCCTCATCTTTCAAAATTCCAGTGAGTGTAGGCCCAGAGATATCAAACATTACATGAACCAAATCATCCCCAGGATCGTTCTCGTCCACCTCCTTTGGACTCTCCCCAAGGCCAGCACATCCCACTGTGAGAAGAGGCCCCAAAATGCTCACAAGATTCCCAATGGGGTCAGCTTTTCTGGAGAACATGGATTGAAGCTGTTTTGGATCGAGACCTTCTTCAGCCCCAAAGTCCACAATGGGGTAGAGGTGAAACTGGCAGTACCCTAACTTATGGAAGAACCTTTCACAAGCCTGATAAAAGAGGGGAAGAAGACTTTGTCCTGCCCCAGCTTTCCTCTCCCCCCCCCCCCCCCCCCCCGCCGCATCCCCCCCAACCGCTACCCCATCAGAATTGGTCATCCCCCCCAACCCGAATCGTCACCTATCCATGTTTTCCAGAGATGCTGCCTGAGTTACTCCAGCACTTTGTGTGTATAACCATATAACAATTACAGCACGGAAACAGGCCATCTCGGCCCTACAAGTCCGTGCCGAACAACTTTTTTCCCTTAGTCCCACCTGCCTGCACTCATACCATAACCATCCATTCCCTTCTCATCCATATGCCTATCCAATTTATTTTTAAATGATACCAATGAACCTGCCGACACCACTTCCACTGGAAGCTCATTCCACACCGCTACCACTCTCTGAGTAAAGAAGTTCCCCCTCATGTTACCCCTAAACTTGTGTCCCTTAATTCTGAAGTCATGTCCTCCTGTTTGAATCTTCCCTATTCTCAAAGGGAAAAGCTTGTCCACATCAACTCTGTCTATCCCTCTCATCATTTTAAAGACCTCTATCAAGTCCTCCCTTAACCTTCTGCGCTCCAGAGAATAAAGACCCAACTTATTCAACCTATCTCTGTAACTTAGTTGTTGAAACCCAGGCAACATTCTAGTAAATCTCCTCTGTACTCTCTCTATTTTGTTGACATCCTTCCTATAATTTGGCGACCAAAATTGTACACCATACTCCAGATTTGGTCTCACCAATGCCTTGTACAATTTTCACATTACATCCCAGCTTCTATACTCAATGCTCTGATTTATAAAGGCTAGCATACCAAAAGCTTTCTTTACCACCCTGTCTATATGAGATTCCACCTTCAAGGAACTATGCACGGTTATTCCCAGATCCCTCTGTTCAACTGTATTCTTCAATTCTCTACCATTTACCATGTACGTCCTATATTGATTTGCCCTGCCAAGGTGTAGCACCTCACATTTATCAGCATTAAACTCCATCTGCCATCTTTCAGCCCATTTTTCCAAATGGCCTAAATCACTCTGTAGACTTTGGAAATCCTCTTCATTATCCACAACACCCCCTATCTTGGTATCATCTGCATACTTACTAATCCAATTTACCACCCCTTCATCCAGATCATTGATGTACATGACAAACAACAAAGGACCCAACACAGATCCCTGAGGCACCCCACTAGTCACCTGCCTCCAACCCGACAAACAGCCATCCACCATTACCCTCTGGCTTCTCCCATTCAGCCACTGTTGAATCCATCTTTCTATTCCTGCATTTATACCCAACAGTTGAACCTTCTTAACCAACCTTCCGAGGAACCTTGTCAAAGGCCTTACTAAAGTCCATATAGACAACATCCACTGCTTTACCCTCGTCAATTTCCCGAGTAACCTCTTCAAAAAATTCAAGAAGATTAGTCAAACATGACCTTCCAGGCACAAAGACTTGGCCCACCTTGATAATTCCTTCTTCTTTCCACTCCAAGTCACCAGAAGATACAGATGTTTGAAAATGTGCACCATCAGATTCAGGATTGCATGTGGCCAGAGGCTTCTGAAGGGTCCTTCCATAAGCTGGGATACTGTCTGAGTGATATCCATCTTTTGCGGGCATTGGACTTTTTCTCGAGAACTGATGCGCTACAATGTTGAGGTTTATATTCCGCACTCTTGTATCATAAGATCATAAGTGATAGGAGCAGAATTGGGCCATTCAGCTCATCGTCTACTCCGCCATTCAGTCATGGCTGATCTACCTCTCCCTCCTAACCCCATTCTCCTGCCTTCTCCCCATAACCTCTGACACCTGTGTACTTGTCTACCGTACTTGAGTTTGGCTTAATTACCTTTATACCGATTATCCAATGTAATTGGATAGCATGCAAAACAAAGCTTTTCACTGTGCCTCGGTACATGTGACAATAATGAACTTAAACCTATATTTACACACACTGCTAAATAGAAGCACTAATTATATTTGATGAATGATTTTCATTGCCTTTTTTTTCAAACCTATCAGCGCTCCTGTTGAAATATAATTTTAACGTTGAATTATTCCCGTTGAAATATAATTTCCTGTTGAATTATAATTTATTCTTATTAAATCTCTTTTATATACTCGTGTTATACATGCACAGGATAAAACGGAACATCCTTCTATCGCCCTCTTTAATATCATCAGTTCAGTTCCTGCCACCATACTTGTTCATGCACGATCTCAAATGATATTTGTTCATTACTAACAGTCCTTCAAGTCCTTCTTGTGTCGTAGTCATACAGTCATACAGCGTGAAACCAGGCCCTTCGGCATAACCTGCCCTGTCATAGAAACATAGAAATTAGGTGCAGGAGTAGGCCATTCGGCCCTTCGAGCCTGCACCGCCAATCAATATGATCATGGCTGATCATCCAACTCAGTATCCCGTACCTGCCTTCTCTCCATACCCCCTGATCCCCTTAGCCACAAGGGCCACATCTAACTCCCTCTTAAATATAGCCAATGAACTGGCCTCAACTACCCTCTGTGGCAGAGAGTTCCAGAGATTCACCACTCTCTGCGTGAAAAAAGTTCTTCTCATCTCGGTTTTAAAGGATTTCCCCCTTATCCTTAAGCTGTGACCCCTTGTCCTGGACTTCCCTAACATCGGGAACAATCTTCCTGCATCTAGCCTGTCCAACCAGGAAGATTGTTCCCGGTTGGACAGTATGGTGGCAGGAACTGTCCAACCAATATATTCAAAACAGGGCTGACTATTCCCAAGTTTCCATTTTCTATCTAATTGCAGGTATATCTTATCCTACAGATTTCTCTCTAGTATGTCTTAATGTATGTATAAAATCTCTGGGGATTATCCTTAATAGTATCTGCCAGAGCTATCTCCTGCCCCCTTTTTGCCCTCCTGATTTCCCTCTTTAGCATGCTTCTCAGTTCCCAAAGCTCCTCCAGCGATACATTTGATCTCTACCCCATGTCTCCTCATTCTCAACCAGAGCCTCAATTTCTCTCGTCATTGAAACTTCCTGACGCCGACATGCCTTGCCAGCACCCTTTGAAAAACATCCCACTTTCCTTTTCCTGCACACAACCTGCTCCAGTCAACTTCCTTCAAAAGTGGCCTTGCCCCAATTTAGAATCATAACCGGTTGGCCCGCCTGTCTTTATCCATAACTATTTTCAAGCGAATAGAACAGTGTTCGCTGCTCCCAACACACACTACGGAAATTTTACACTTATACCAAGCCAATTAATCTACAAACCTGTACGTCTTTGGAAGGAAACCAAAGATCTCGAAGAAAATCCACATAGTCACAAGGAGGATGTACAGACAGGACCCACAGTCAGGATCAAGCCCGGATCTACTGGTGCTCTAAGGCAGCAACTCAAGTGCTGTGCCATCGTGCTGCCCAATCTCTGAAGTATGCTGGCCAGGCTTAATTGTCACTAAGACAAGTTTTAATTTTGCAGCAGCAATGAATGCGTAAAAGTCATCATATTATCATGAGCAAATGTGAGTGTAAACGATTCATATTTTGCACACAAGTGTCTTGTTTGACATTTTCTAATTGACCTAATTTGAAACAGCGATTGAAGAAGCTGTAAGTGGATGAGTCGGGCAAGTGTTACTACGAAGTTACAGCGAGTAACAATCGTGTGAATAGTTACAGCCTGATGCACGGGAAGTATTTCAGTCTCTCACTACCTGAGAAATGGTCAAATTTCCCCTATACCTGTAGCCTTGCAAATATTGCTGAAACATCATAAAATACATTAAAAGTAAGCTGAAGAAGGGATCCAACCCAGAACAGTATCTGTCTATTTTCCTGCACAGATGGGACCTGGCACATTGAGTTCCTCCGGCACTTTGTTTTTTGCGCGGCTATCCTCTTTTTTGATTTGTTGTAGGCTAGCTATATATTTAAGCTCAATATGCAATATTCAACTGGCCTGAAATTGAACTGGGAAATATTATCAGAGATGGGAAATATTAATGGCAAACAAGCTTTAAGATGCAGATCAGCTGAGAAGAATGATCAGAACATAAAAGATAGTCGTATGTTCGACTGGAAGACAGAACTGATTAATAATGAAAGGTATGCTTGAAACATATCATTATCTGAAATTGAACTCCTTGGTGAATCTGGAAGGCTGTAATGTGACAAGTTGATGCAATGGGACAAATCGTGACATCGGAAACGTTCCTTGAACTGATGTTGAACTTAATTGGGATAGTGTAAGTGATAAGGAAAGCAATGGTAGGCAGACAAAAAGCTGGAGAAAGCTTCAGACGGAAGAAGGATCTCGACCCGAAACGTCACCCATTCCTTCGCTCCATAGATGCTGCCTCACCCGCTGAGTTTCTCCAGCTTTTCGTCTATCTTCGATTTTTCCAGCATCTGCAGTTCATTCATAAGCAAAACAATGGTAGAATTGAAAATAGATCAAAGAACTAAAATAACCAAATAGACAGGGAGACTTGGAAAGTGAACAGAGGTGATCGTGAAAGAAGACATCACCGTTTGATTGGTGTAGCGAATTGTGTATTCTGAAATTCTTGTCATACACACAACTGGACTAATGGTATAATGTAAATGGTAATGCTAGCTCATCTTTACTCCAGATTCTGGAGAAAGACACATTCCATTTTGGAGCGATTTAAAGAAGAAGGCAGTGTGTGAGCGTGTTTTAGTTTAGTTTAGAGGTACAGCATGGAATGATACCCTTTGTCTCACCAAGTCCGTGCTGACCAATCATCTACATTCTATGCATCCTACATACTACGGGCAATTATTTTTTTACAGAAGCCAAGTAACTTACAATCCTGCACGTAGTTGGAGTATGGGAACAGGAGCACCAGGAGAATGTTCAAACTCCATACAGACAGCATCCGCGGTCTGGATCGAACCCGGGTCTCTGGCGATGAAAGACAGCAACACTACTACTTCACCACTGTGCTGTCAATGTGATGTGGCCAAATTATGGATGGATGCAGCAGATATTGAAACCTCATTGCACTGTTGAGAGAACTGCAGAATAAACCTTATCTATAAGGTATAGGATTTCCAGGCCTGAAAATGACCATTAGAGTGCAGTACAATCCATATCTGAATCACATTATATTCTATATTGCAGTTTTGTGGAGTATGATATCAGTGCATGCAGCCAAATACATTCAACAAGAGAGACACATTGAACTCATTCCAACCTCTAGAAAAAACAAGAATATATCCAGTCAGGACAACACCATCTTGCCTGAATCCTGAACCGTTTAGTCTGAAGGTTATCTGTTGCTGTTCAATGATGTTTGCCATCCATTTCTATCCAAAGCCATTAAGGAAATGAAGTTTGATTTTAACACAGAGATACCATATTTTTAATTAAACTGAATTTTTCATTTGTAATTTTATTTTGAGTCTTAGGGTTGAGTCCTAGGATTTTGATGTGCCTTTTTCTTGTTTTCTTTTCTCTTGTGCTCTCTTTCATTCATTATCCTTTATGTTATATTATCTTATTATGTTATATTATGATATATTATATCAAATTAAGTTAATGTTATCCTTTAATTTCTTTAATTATCCTTTATCCTTATTAATTATCCTTCGTGGTGGGATTGGTCTTATCTTAAAAAGATGTGGAGAAGCTTAGAATTGAGCGATTATTGCCTGCATTTTATACTGATTTAGGCAGGTGAATGATTGAAACAATTAATTGCCATTACATTTCCCAATCAGCAGCAAAACAAAAATAAACCTTGAAGATAGAAAACAGAGATTTCATCCTTAAAGAAAGTTGGCTGCAAAGATTACTGGATCTCTGTGACATGGGTTTCCCCTTTCCAAAGTCCTATGTGCAGGAAGGAACAGCAGATGCTGGTTTAAACTATCTTAATGGTTTATAGTAGCATCTGTAGTTCCTTCCTACACATCTGTAGTTCCTTCCTACACATCCTTCCTACACATCATTAGAAACGGGAATAGTCCCCGAGGATTGGCGTACTGCGCATGTTGTTCCATTGTTTAAAAAGGGTTCTAAGAGTAAACCTAGCAATTATAGACCTGTTAGTTTGACTTCAGTGGTGGGCAAATTAATGGAAAAGATACTTAGAGACAATATATATTAGCATCTAGATAAACAGGGTCTGATTAGGAACAGTCAACATGGATTTGTGCCTGGAAGGTCATGTTTGACTAATCTTCTTGAATTTTTTGAAGAGGTTACTAGGGAAATTGACGAGGGTAAAGCAGTGGATGTTGTCTATATGGACTTTAGTAAGGCCTATGACAAGGTTCCTCATGGAAGGTTGGTTAAGAAGGTTCAACTGTTGGGTATAAATGCAGGAATAGCAAGATGGATTCAACAGTGGCTGAATGGGAGAAGCCAGAGGGTAATGGTGGATGGCTGTTTATCGGGTTGGAGGCAGGTGACTAGTGGGGTGCCTCAGGGATCTGTGTTGGGTCCTTTGTTGTTTGTCATGTACATCAATGATCTGGATGAAGGTGTGGTAAATTGGATTAGTAAGTATGCAGATGATACCAAGATAGGGGGTGTTGTGGATAATGAAGAGGATTTCCAAAGTCTACAGAGTGATTTAGGCCATTTGGAAAAATGGGCTGAAAGATGGCAGATGGAGTTTAATGCTGATAAATGTGAGGTGCTACACCTTGGCAGGACAAATCAAAATAGGACGTACATGGTAAATGGTAGGGAATTGAAGAATACAGTTGAACAGAGGGATCTGGGTATAACCGTGCATAGTTCCTTGAAGGTGGAATCTCATATAGATAGGGTGGTAAAGAAAGCTTTTGGTATGCTAGCCTTTATAATCAGAGCATTGAGTATAGAAGCTGGGATGTAATGTTAAAATTGTACAAGGCATTGGTGAGACCAAATCTGGAGTATGGTGTACAATTTTGGTCGCCAAATTATAGGAAGGATGTCAACAAAAGAGAGAGAGTACAGAGGAGATTTACTAGAATGTTGCCTGGGTTTCAACAACTAAGTTACAGAGATAGGTTGAATAAGTTAGGTCTTTATTCTCTGGAGCGCAGAAGGTTAAGGGGGGACCTGATAGAGGTCTTTAAAATGATGAGAGGGATAGACCGAGTTGATGTGGACAAGCTTTTCCCTTTGAGAATAGGGAAGATTCAAACAAGAGGACATGACTTCAGAATTAAGGGACAGAAGTTTAGGGGTAATATGAGGGGGAACTTCTTTACGCAGAGAGTGGTGGCGGTGTGGAATGAGCTCCCAGTGGAAGTGGTGGAGGCAGGTTCTTTGGTATCATTTAAAAATAAATTGGATAGGCATATGGATGAGAAGGGAATGGAGGGTTATGGTACGAGTGCAGGCAGGTGGGACTAAGGGGAAAATAAAATTTGTTCGGCATGGATTTGTAGGGCCGAGATGGCCTGTTTCCGTGCTGTAATTGTTATATGGTTATATGGTTATATCTTGTCTGCTCCATTGCGAAATCTCCTCAAGGTACATCTACTTTGAAGAAGATTTCTCAAGTCAAGAGAGGCAAGAGTTTTTTTATTGTCATATATCCCAGAGAGAACAATAACATTCTTACTTGCAGCAGCATTACAGAATGTGTAAACATAGTACACTGTAAACAATATTATAAACAAGAAAAAAGTTTCAGTGTGTTTATATACACTTACTCACAAATATACACACACACATATATACTGTAGATCATACATATATATAGATCATAAATATACATATGCATGCACCCGTACATACACACAAAAACAAACAATAATAGTGCAATAATAATAATAATAATAATTAGTCTATTGAAGTTCAGAGCTTATTTGAGGTTGTAGTGTTTAATAGCCTGATGGCTGTAGGGAAGAAGCTGTTCCTGAACCTGGACGTTACAGTTTTCAGGCTCCTGTACCTTCTTCCCGGTGGCAGGGGTGAAATGAGTGTGTGGCCAGGGTGATGTGGGTCTCTGATGATGCTGGCTGTGTTTTTGAGGCAGCGATTCAGGTAAATCCCTTCGATGGTGGGGAGGTCGGAACCCGTGATGGACTGGGCAGTGTTCACAACTTGTTGCAGTCTTCGTCGCTCCTGGGCATTCAAGTTGCTGAACCAGGCCGTGATGTAACCGGTCTATATGCTCTCTACTGTACACCTGTAGACGTTCAAGTGAGTCCTCTCTGACATACCAAATTTCCGTAATCTTCTCAGGAAGTAGAGGCGTTGATGTGCCTTCTTTATAATTGCAACAGGGTGCTGGGTTCAGTAAAGATCTTCGGAAATGTGCACGTCCAGGAATTTGAAGTTTTTGACTCTCTCCATTATCATCCCGTTGATATAAACAGGACTGTAGGTCCTCACTCTTCCAAAGTCCACAATCAGTTCATTGGTCTTAGTGATATTGAGAGCCATGTTGTTGTGCTGGCACCATTTGGCCAATCGGTCGATCTCACTTCTATACTCTGGCTCATCACCATCCGTAATCCGTCCAACAACGGTGGTGTCGTCGGCGAACTTGAAGATGTCGTTCGCACTGTGTCCGGCTACACAGTCATGAGTATAGAGTGAGTAGATCAGGGGGCTGAGCACACTGCCTTCAGGTGCTCCCGTACTGATTGTTATGGAGGATGACTGTAGTCTGTAGATGAGGAAGTTGCAGAGGGATGCGCAGAAACCCAGTTCAGTGAGCTTGGTAACCAGCTTGGAGAGGATGATGGTATTGAATGCCGAGCTGTAGTCTATAAACAACAGCCTGACCTATGTGTTTTCTGTGAATACTAGAGCATTCCCTCTTGCAGCACCCCCTCTGTGATTATCTCCCGTTTCCCTTTCCCCCGACTCTCAGTCAGAAGAAGAGTCTCGACCCAAAACGTCACCTATTCCCTTTCTCCAGAGATGCTGCTTGTCCTGCTGAGTTACTCCAGCTTTTTGTGTCTATCTACTGTCATACACTAGTTTGAGGGGATTGTAGAGTCCAGCATCAGTAAACTCATCCAGCCGTCTCTGCAGCCATTTAGAGTGAAGAGTTTTCACAGTCAACAGAGCAGAAGCACAACTTGTAACAATTACTGTAAAAGATTTATAATGAAAAATGAAATTAATGTAGAAGCTACAACATCATAAACTTGTTAAAGTGGAGAAGGGTCCTGACCTGAAATGTCACCAATCCATGTCTTACAGAGATGCCGGCTGATTTGCTGAGTTACTCCAGCACTTTGGGTTTTTTTAAATAATGAAGTAAATTATTTTACTATTTATGGTGAAATAGTCATCTGAAAGATTGACAATCACATATGAAATTACATTGCAGATAGACACAAAAAAGCTGGATGGAGTAACTCAGTGGGTCAGGCAACATCTCTTGAGAAATGGAATGGGTGATGTTTCTGGTTGAGAAACTTTCAGGATTAGTGTAGTTGTAAAGCTACAATTCTTACTCGAGCCCCAAGCTTATCTTAAAGCAATAATGTTCATCAAATCAGAGCCATAATAAAGGTAGACTAATCACTGAGATCCTAAATATTTGCATTCCAATATTTTCATATCTATAAACTCATCAGCATGGGTCATGCTTCTAGCCAACAATATCATACCAGTCTCTGCCCTTGATTGTAATGAATGACAACACTGGAGGGAACTCAGTGTGTCAGGCAGCATCGGTGCAAAGACAAATGGTTCATATTTCAAGCCCAAGAATGTTTTTTGAGAAATGAAAAAGATAAAATTAAGTCTTGGTAGCAGAGAGGTTAGGGGAGGGGGATGGGTGGAACTAAAGGAATTACTCTGATAGATGGTAGTAATGTGGTGGTTAGTGTCAGTTAATCAGATTAAGCTCGTTTGCCGATGTAATTGCTGCTAATGTTGTATCGTCAAAGTAATGTATGCATTGGAGTACTTGGACATGCCCAACGTCCCAGACCATACGAAAAAATGGAATAAAAAAGGATGACCAGCTCACATATAAATAGAAAGAGGAAGAATATGATGCTGAGTCCTTCAGGCTGCAGCATGTTCAGATGGAAGATGAGGTTTTGTTCTTCAAGCACCATCTTAATTCACCATCCCATTTTACTCGACCATTCTGTCTGTGGCCTCCTGCACTGTTATAATCAGGCCCAATGCAAGCTCAAGAAAAAGACAAATAAGTGGTAAATTGATTCGTAAGGTCAGAGAGTGATACAGCGTGGAAACAAGCCCTTCAACCCAACTTGCCCACACCGGCCAACATGTCCCAGCTACACTAGTCCCACCTGCCTGCGCTTGGTCCATATCCCTCCAAACCTGTCCAATCTTTGTACCTGTCTAACTGTTTCTTACATGTTGGGATAGTCCCTGCTCAACTACCTCCTCTGGCAGCTTGTTCCATACAGCCACCACCCTTTGTGTGAAAAAGTTACCCCTCAGATTCTTGAGCTTGCATTGGGCCTCATTGTAAGGCCACAGACAGAATGGTCAGATTCCTATTAAATCTTTCCCTCTTCACTTTAAACCCATGTCCTCTAATCCTCAATTCACCTACTCTGGGCAAGAGGCTCAGTGCATCTACTCAATGTAATCCTCTCATAATTTTATACACCTCTATAAGATCACGCCTCATCCTCCTGCGCTCCAAGGAATAGTCCCAACCTCTCTCTATAGCTCAGACCCTCTCGTCCTGGCGTAAATCTTCTCTGTACGATCTCCAGCTTGAAGGTGTCAGGGTGACAGAGAAGGGCAAAACAATGAGCTAACACTGATTAGCAAGATGTGACTAATTGTGACGGTTTGTGTCGGGGCTTCACCTATTCTGCCTGTGTATCATTTAGATGATGAGACACACAAGTTTGTGATTGACCCCAAACAGTTCAACTGCAAGCTGTATAATTGGAGGTGGATAAAATTAACAGTTTCAGTCAAGGTGAATGGGGAAAAATGAGGCGATTGGTGGAAGCCCAGAAACAACAGCGGATTTCTTTGTTGAATAAACAGCCGGTACACGTGGTTCATTGAATTATCGTAGGTAAATGCAGAAAATAGTTTAAAAAATCCAATTCAATCGGGTAGAAACATAGAAACATACAAAATAGGTGCAGGAGCAGGCCGTTCGGCCCTTCGAGCCAGCACAGCCATTCATGGCTGATCATCCAGAATCAGTACCCTGTTCCTGCCTTATCTCCATATCCCATGACTCCTTTAGCCCTAAGAGCTATCTCTAACTCTCTCTTGAATAAGGCTATACATAAAGATAACGGAGCCAAACTCAAGTACGGAGGAAAGAGAAAGATTCAAGAGTGTAGAATCTCTCCACGTCACAGTCTATATCGCTCGTTTCCTTTATCAATAACCAGTCTGAAGTAGGGTCGAGACCCGAAACATCACCCATTCCTTCTCTCCAGAGATGCTGCCTCTCCCGCTGAGTTACTCCAGCATTTGTGTCTATCTTAGTGCAGAATATAATATTGGCATCGAGTGGATTAGCAGACAATGGGTTCACAGCTAATTCACAGCACTAATTAAGAGCACTAGTTAGAGTGTAATGTATTGTAATGAGTTCCCAGCGCTTCATTTTTTGACAGATTTGCATGGAAATTCCAGTCCACTCTGAAGATCACAGGTTAACCATAATCTCAGTGAAGGTGAATCAGTTCCAAAGGTTAAACAGCCACCAAGATCCTCAGGATGAACAGGAGGCTGAGGGTTGATCATGAGGTGCAAGATAGGGTGAATGTACAGGGACATTTGCTCCATGGTACGGGATTCAAGAATTCATGGGCGTCGGGGTTTCATGTGAGAAGAGAAAGATTTAATTGGAAACTGAGGCACAACTTTTAATGGAGGACATGGTGAGTATGTGGAACGAGCTGCCAGATGAAGTAGTTGAGGATGGTAAATAATAACAACATTTAATATAAATTTGAACAGGTAATTAAGGGACAGAAGTTTAGGGGTAACATGAGGGGGAACTTCTTTACTCAGAGAGTGGTAGCGGTGTGGAATGAGCTTCTAGTGGAAGTGGTGGCGGCATGTTCGTGGGTAACATTTAAAAATAAATTGGATTAAATTAAATTGAATAAATTAAAGCATATAATTAGTTAGTTACCCAATTGTTAACATTTTTAAATAGCCCAAGTGTCCAAATAATATTCACAAATAATTCACAATAAAACATGATTTTTAAATCTCATTTACATCAATTTATAGGCCAAATGGAAGGAATTTAGTGTTCAATTGCTGTAAATTAAAGTCAATTTAAATCAGCTTTCTAGTGGGTTCCTGTGAACGCGCTGGTTTAGAACGTTCACATTGCGCTGGATTTGTGCCCTCAAGTGCCCAGAAAAATACTGCGGGATATAAAGAGCCCAAAATTAACTACTCGCTATAGAAAACTTTATTACAAGGTTATATACAAGCCCCATTTAATGTAAAAATAAGGTACATACCTTTAATTGTTTGCTTTATAAAACCCTGGGGCTGCGAGAGGTTGCGGGTTGAGAGAGTGATTTTTAAACTACTATAACTATTATACAAGGCCATAAAAACTAATAATACCTTTTGCGACGGGGTCTTTCAGCGATTTTCCGTTAATGATTTACTAGGCTGAACATTTTCGATTGCAACAGCCTAGTAAAAATCGCGTTTTAAACCCGCCCCCTCTAAACAGCGCCAGAATCGCGCACACGGGGTAGGGCAGATGCTCAGGCACGATTCAGGTAGGTTTTGTAACATACCTAGCATATGGATGAGAAGGGAATGGAGGGTTATGGTATGAGTGCAGGCAGGTGGGACTAAGGGAAAAAAATTGTTTGGCACGGACTTGTAGGGCCGAGATGGCCTGTTTCCGTGCTGTAATTGTTATATGGTTATATGGTTTATATGGTAAATAGACAGGAAAGGTTTAGAGAAGATGGGTCAGGTTTTGGGAAATGGGACTGGCTTGGATGGGGTATGGTGTCACACATGAGTTGGGCCAAAGGGCCTGATTCCATGCTCTATGACGACTATTGATCATGGAGTCCATTATTAAGGATGTTTCTGAGTACTTAGAAGCATAGAAGAAAATAGGCCAAAGTCAGCATGGTTTAATGAAGGGGAGATCTTGCCTGACAAACCGGTTGGAATTCGTTATGGAAGTAAATACTGCAGCAGGACGAACAAAGGAGAGTCAGTGGATGTTGTTTACATGGATTTTCAGAAGGCCTTTGATAAGATGCTGCACACAAGGCTGCTAAATTTACTCAGGGAAGATACTAGCATGGTTGGAAGGTTGATTGAATGGCACAAGGCAAAGAATGGCAATAAAGGGGCTTTTTATGGTTGGCTGTCAGCGACTAGTGATGTTCCGCAGGGGTTGCTATTGGGCCCGCCACTCTTCACCATGATAGCTCCGTGGCTAAGTTAATGGATAATGCGATGAATGGTGGAGGGGCAAGTAATGTAGTAGATGCAGGGAGGCTACAGAAGGACTTGGACAGGTTCAGAGACTGGACAAAGAAATGGCAGATGGAATACAGCGTAGCAAAGTGTGCCGTCATGTATTTTGTAGCAGGAATAAAAACGTAGACTATTTTCTTATTGGGAAGAGAATTCAGAAATAGGAGGTGCAAAGGGAGTGTTGGTGCAAGATTCTCAGAAGGTTTGTTTGCTCGTGTGTCAGACGATGTATAGCTCGCTGTTGGCTACTGTCATCGTCCAACATGTTGACAGAATCGGTCGCCTGTCGCGTTACAGTGCATCTTGTCGGCGTTTCCGAGGATCGCCACGAGGAGGCGTCTGTCATGACCCCCTCCCAGAAGGTGAATTTGCAGGTTGAATTGATAGTAAGGAAGGCAAATGCAATGTTAGCATTTATTTCCTGAGGACTAGAATATAAAAGCAGGGATGTAATGCTGAGGCTCTATAAGGCCCTCGTCAGACGCATATGGAGTATGGTCAGCAGCTTTGGACACCATATATGAGGAGGAATGTGCTGGCTCTGGAGAGGGCCCAGAGGAGGTATATGAGAACAATCCCAGGAATGAGTGGCTTGACGTATGAGAATATTTGACGGCACTGGGCCTGCACTCGCTGGAGTTTAAAAGAATGAAGGGGTACCTCATTGAAATTTACTGAATATTGAAAGGCCTGGATAGAGTGGATATGGAGAGGATGTTTCCACTAGTGAGGGAATCTATGACCGAAAGGCACAGCCTCCAAATAAAAGGACATACCTTTAGAAATTAGGTGAGGAAATCGAAGATGAGGTGAGGATGAATTTATTAGCCAGTGGGTGGTGAATCTGTAGAATTTATTGGCAGAGGCAGCTGTGGAAGTCGTCAATGGACATTTTAAAGTGGCAATTGGCAGGTGATTGATTAGTAAGGGTCAAAGGTTACAGAGAGAAGGCAGGAGAATGGAGTTGAGAGGGAAGGATAGATCAGCCATGATTGAATGATGGAGTAGACTGCTCTCCGTCAGGGCGGCATGGTGGCGCAGTGGTAGAGTTGCTGTCTTACAGCGCTAGCAGCGCTGGAGACCCGGGTTCGATCCCGACTACGGGTGCTGTCTGTATGCAGTTTGTACATTCTCCCCATGACCGCGTGGGTTTTCTCTGAGACCTTCGATTTCCTCCCACACTCCAAAGAAGGTTAATTGGCTTGGTATAAGTGTACAATTGTATCTAGCGTGTATAGGATAGTGTTAATGTGCGGGTATCGCTGGTCGGCGCAGGCCCGGTGAGCCGAAGGGGCTGTTTCTGTGCTGTATCTCTAAACTAAACTCAACTCGACTAGATGGACTTACTGGCCTTTTCTGCTTCTATGACATGAACTGATAGTAGTTCCAGGGTATTTCGAAGGTTGCACCTCTATCATGGACTATTTTGAAGCCCCCACTTTGCTAATTACAAAATCCACATATTGAATGCTGTTGCCAAAGATATGGGGCATTCAGGATAGAATTGTGGGTGTGTGTAGATGTGTGCAAGCCTGTCCTATTATGGATCGACTGAGGTGCTCAGAAGGTTATGTTTTGAACCTTTCCCAAGAATTTTCCAGATGAAGCACTAGAGGACATTGATTTTGCAGAAGAAGCAGATTGAAAGAATCATTTATTTTATTTTCCCTGAGAACATAGGATGGTGAAGAATGAATAGATTGCTTTGATTATCGTAGCCTCCACTTTTGGACATAGAGTATGTTATTTGATTTAACAGTCAATGCGCACTATGTACAGGGTGACATTGCTGCTCCATCACAATAATCACCAAAGGAAAAGTTTCATTTTTTGCACTAAGAATAGATTTCCATTTGAACAAGCAGATATTAATTGATACCTGCTAACGCAATCACTAATTAGCATAAACAATCAATGTAAATAAGTCCAGTTGAGCATCTTTAAAATATAGCTTCAGTGGCTTTGTGTCTCTGTAAACCCTTTTGCAATAAAAACTGAATATACAAGACATATGTAGCACAATGAACTCAATGGTTTATTATGAGTCTTGTAATAGTTCTTCGGATAAATTTTTTGGAGAGATTACAAATAACAATTGCAAGTTTGATTAAATGAACCTTTAGCAGATACATGAAACTTTCCCCTGGTCTCTCGAGGCATACGTTGATATATTAGGTGGAACAATAGCACATTAAGCATCTGTCCACTGACTTTATCGGTTAATTGCCTCTAATCTTCTATATTGCTCATTGATCGCTGTTTTGGTTTAATTCTCTTCCCTAGTTACATTTGGATTGTTAGAATCAGAGAGATTGGGAATTTTCCAGAGCCAACATATCACTATTAAAAGTAGGCCATTCACCCATTGCTGCTGACTTTGTAGTACAGGCTGTCCCTAAGTTAGGGACACCCCAACATATGAGCAAGCTCCCATAATGTTATTTGATTTTAATACCTTGATGTTCGTACATACATTCGATCTTAAGAATGGCAGAACCAATTTCCTCTTTCTCTGCATTTAGCTATTGTTCTGTTCAGACTGATGTGCTTTTCATTACAATACTGCAAAAGTATGGTTAGCATATCGAGTAATCTGTGCGTGTTTTTTGATTTACAGACTTACGGGGATGTCTGTAATGGTTGTTTGATAACAGTCCACCAGTCTGCCTCCACCTTGTCATACCGACTAGTTACTGAATCTCCTGGAAAGTGTAACCTGATGTTACATAAATATTCAAACAATACAACTGATTTAACAAGATAAAATGTAGAATCCCTGTCAGTTTAAATATTTTGTTTCCTTATATTTTTATAAATCGTGCAATAGTGAAGACATTCCTTAGACAAGGATCATTAGTACTTACAAAGATCACGTAGACTAAAAAAAGCGGTGATCTTTCATTATATTGTCTAAAGATAATCTAAAATTTCCTCTGCTCCATCTCCTTGAACTTTAATGAGCTCTCCGTTCTTGTGACTCCAGACTGTGGCATGTTTCCACCCAGAATAGATCACTGAATTATCATTACCACTTCCGTGAGCGCTGTTTTCAGCTCATGTAAGAGTAACAACTGTCAGAACCCTTTGGTGCTTTTTGATTTATCCTTTCAAATCCTGTGTGTAAGATTAACAATTGAAGAGTATTGAATGGATAGCTAGCTTGCCTCACTTAAATGCAATGTGAACTACTTAGCTATCAGTGTGTCAGCATGCTTGTCAATACAGTATTCCTTAAGGTGCAAACTTTCTCCTGAGGCAACGTTTTAATGGCTACCAGTAACTATTTGGGATCTTGCCCAGATGACCACTCTATACTCAGGAATCTGTCAAATATTCAACATTGGAGGAGTGGTACAACTAAAGCCGAAACTTGGGCACACCTGTGCGTAGATCATTAGGCAGTGAACAGAAGCAAGGAACCTAGCCAATGTTTCCACCACCAAATTAGGGGCAAAGAGTTCAATAGTGTTTTATTATTCAATGCCTTGTTTCATACTTGCTAACCTTTATAAAGCTTTTGGTATGCTAGCCTTTATAAATCAGAGCATTGAGTATAGAAGCTGTGATGTAATGTTAAAATAGTACAAGGCAATGGTGAGACCAAATCTGGAGTATGGTGTACAATTTTGGTCGCCCAATTATAGGAAGGATGTCAACAAAATAGAGAGAGTACAGAGGAGATTTACTAGAATGTTGCCTGGGTTTCAACAACTAAGTTACAGAGATAGGTTGAATAAGTTAGGTCTTTATTCTCTGGAGCGCAGAGTCAAGAACAACAGAGTTGATGTGGACAAGCTTTTCCCTTTGAGAATAGGGAAGATTCAAACAAGAGGACATGACTTCAGAATTAAGGGACAGAAGTTTAGTGGTAACATGAGGGGGAACTTCTTTACTCAGAGAGTGGTAGCGGTGTGGAATGAGCTTCCAGTGGAAGTGCTGGCGGCAGGTTCATTGGTATCATTTAAAAATAAATTGGATAGGCATATGGATGAGAAGGGAATGGAGGGTTATGGTATGAGTGCAGGCAGGTGGGACTAAGGGAAAAAAGTTGGACGGACTTGTAGGGCCGAGATGGCCTGTTTCCGTGCTGTAATTGTTATATGGTTATATGGTTAACTAACCAACATATCTGCTCAGCTGCACCCTGAAGAGACACATCAGCATGGTTCTTGCTGGGACCTGAATAACTGTTGCTGGGTATTTAGGAGATGCGTCCCATGACAAAATACTGATTCCTGATCCCAACAATGTTGTCTTTACTGCAGTTTCACTGAATGCATGGTAGTCACAAAATGCTGGAGTAACTCAGCCGGATAGGCAGCATCTCTGGCTAGAAGGAATGGGTAATGTTTCGTGTCAAGACCCTTTCTCAGAATCAGAAGAGTCTCAACCCGAAACATCACCCATTCCTTCTCTCCAGTGATGCTACCCTGTCCCTCTGAGTTACTCCAGCTTTTTTTTAAATCTATCTTTGGTTAAAACCAGCATCGGCAGTCCCTTCCTACACAGCACTGAATGCATGACATGCTATGAATGGCAAACTTGTTATTTTGCGTGTAGTTTAGGTTCTGTGACTGCTCCTCTTTAATATCATTTCACATAGTTCAAAATTGTAGTTCTGATTATATAGAATGTCATTAATTTAACTATCACAGACTGTAGGGAGAACTTTTAAATGGAGCTGTCTGGTTGAGGCAGGTCCACTAACAAACATGTTTCCACTGTGAGATGTTTAAAATTCAGGAAGACCCATTTATTCTTTTAGTGATAAACAAAGATAAATGTTGTTAAAATCAATTGAAACATCCACAAAACAGTTTTTTCTAGGTTCCTTGGTGGTAAAAAAAAGTGATGAGAATGGGGATCCTGGGGGTGGATTTGGTTAAATTGGGCAGTAGAGCATATCTCCATGTTAACAAATCTAAACCATGGGGCTTTGTTTATTGGAAGGTATTTGCATTTCTAAATGAAGATATGTGTTCAGCTGCCTCACATTGTTAGGATTGACCAATCTCAAACAGCAAACATCTTCAAAGTTGATCAAAATGTATCTTTGCATTTACTAGCGAGTGTAAGATGAAACAGGTGGGCATAGGATATGATGGGCAGCCGTGTCATCCCTTGTAGCTTCTTCTCTTCCAAACATCCAAGTTATGGGATATTCTAAGGTGAACCTCACTGATGCCAGTCTTATATAGTCATAAGTGATCGGAGCACCATTAGGCCATTTAGACCTTCAAGTCTACTCTGCCATGAACCTCCGAACCTCATTCTCCTGCCTTCTCCCCATAACCCCTGACACTCCAATCAAGAATCTATCTATCTCTGCCTTAACAATATCAATTGACTTGGACTCCACAGCTGTCTGTGCCAAAGCATTCCACAGATTCACTACATTCTGACCAAAGCAATTCCTCCTCATCTCCTTCCTAAAGAAATTCCTCCACCTCCACTCTATCCAAGACTTTCGCTATTCGGTAAGTTTCAATGAGGTACCCGCTCATCCTTCTAAACTCCAGTGGGTACAGGCCCAGTGGCATCAAACGCTCAATATATCTTAACCCACTCATTCCTGGAATCATTCTTGTAAACCCCCTCTGGACCCTGCCAGCACATCCTTCCTCAGATATGCTCACAAATAATTATCATCAGCAGATGCATGGGAATCAAAAGTGGATGAGAAATGAGTCTATGCCTATGCATTAGTGCAGATATATTAATACAGCATTTATGTTATTGTTCCTGTCTGTGCATCAGGATACATCCAAAGACTATGGAATACGTTTAATGGTTATTATCATCACAAAGCTGTATCATTGCACCTCCAACCTGCCAGCAACCTTTACAGAATGAACATGCATCATTTATGTGAACATTCAAAGGTTGCTCATTGATTTCCTACTCCCCCAAAGGGTGGACTGGCTTCCAGCCTACCCTGCATCATCTTCATGAATCAATGAGCTATTCTTTGTAAAACATTTTCATTGAAACATACCCTCAGAGCATTTTGCTTTGTTGTAGGTAGGAATTAATGGTTTTCACTGGGGTACTAAACTATTATCAATGCCTAGCAACCATGCCAGCCCTAAATAAAAGTTTATTTTTGTTTGTTTCATACTTCCTTTGGACTAGTAGCTCAAAATATTCTGTGTCAGATCATGTTAGTGTATCCAGTGGTTCTGAAGGCAATTCATGCTAAAGTCATTGTCATAGAGCCCTTTGGCCCAACTTGCCCACACCGGCCAATAGGTCCCAGCTACACCAGTCCCACCTGCCTGCATTTGGATAATATCCCTCCAAACATGTCATATCCATGTACCTGTCTAACTGTTTCTGAAATGTTGGGATAGTCCCAGCCTCAATTATCTCCTCTGGCAGCTTGTTCCATACACCCACCACCCTTTGCTTGAAAAAGTTACCCCTCAGATTCTTATTAAATCTTTTCCCCTTCACCGTAAACATATGCCCTCTGGTCCTCGATCTACCTATTCGGAGCAAGAGCCTCTGTGCATCTATCCGATCTATTCCTCTTATGATTTTATACACCTTTATAAGATCACCCCTTATCCTCCTGCGCTCCAGGGAATAGTCCCAGCCGGCTCAACCCCTTTACAGACCCTCTAGTCCTGGCGACATCCTCGTAAATAATCCCTGTACCCGTTCCAGTTTGACAATATCTTTCCTATAACATGGTTCCCAGAACTGAACACAATATTCTAAAGGTGGCCTCACCATCGTCTTATAGAACTGCAACGTGACCTCCCAACTTCTATACTAAATACTCTGACTCACTGAGTAACTCCAGCACTTTGTGTCTTTGTTTGTTGTAATACTTTGATTTAACAGTTTTAATTAGAGTCATAGAATCAGAGTGATACAGCGTGGAAACAGGCTCTTTGGCCCAACTTGCCCACACCAGCCAACATGACCCATCTACACTATTCCCACCTGCCCATGTTTGGTCCATATCCCTCCAAACCTGTCCTATCCATGTACCTGTCTAACTGTTTATTAAATGTTGGGATAATCCCAGCCTCAGCTTCCTCCTCTGGCAGCTTTTTCCATACATCCACCACCCTTTGTGTGAAAAAGTTAACCCCTCCGATTCCTATTAAATGTTTTCCTCTTCGCCTTAAACCTACGTCCTGTGGTCCTCGATTCCCCTGCTCAGGGCAAGAGACTCTGGGCATTTACTCGATCGATTCCTCTCATGATTAAACTATGGGCACGAGACTCTGTGCATCTGCCTCTCATTATTCAGTGTTCTTTGAATGATTTTAATTACCTTAACTGGAAATTTTAACTTCTGTTAGTGCGTTCTGAGATGAGGGATCCTCAATGTGCAACGCAAGGATTTTTCATCATTCACATCATTGCTGCTGAAGTCCTGGGTGTGGGCAGCCAGCAAGATGGGCCCTCTTTACTGGGGCCACAAGAAGCCCACACACCGCAGTCCTGAGTAATCAACCTGGTCCACATCGGTGCAATACAAGGATTTTTCAAATGATAACTTAAAAAAATGAGTACCTGTTTATATGTTAGCCTCTCTTTGAATGTACATCACACTATATAACATGCTAGTCAAGAACAAATGATTTTTACTTGTTTGGTGTTAATTAAAATTCTTTACTCTATTGGCGCTCAGGCAGTGCAATTACTTTTGTTGGATACCAGGAATTTACTAGAATTGGTATTTACCAGCAATAAACTTCAGGAGTACCAGCAATAAAAGTTTGCTGGATCTTTGTGAACAGTTGTTTTGTCACTGACTGCAAATCCAGGCCAATACGTCAATGTACTTTATACAAAGGAATTGTCTGTATATTAGTGATACTTTTCCTCTAGTACTTTGAATTATACTGTCTCCATTGAAATTAGTTCTATGATGTTTTGTGCTCTGAGCTTTCCAGTAAAACAGCGATGTATCACTTTTTTATTGTCACAAAATCAGGGGGTTTAAAAGCCTGAATATTTAGTCTATTTGAAATCATAATTTAGTATTTACATTATGCAGTATGCAATAATTATTTAAAGGGTGATGAAAAATTGTAATGTCGTGAACAAAAAAAACGAATATACTATTATCTCCTGGTGACACTGCTTTCATGTGCTATAATTCAGTGTTTGCCGATCCACAATCTGAACTCCTTGTGTTGCAACATCAGTAGATGAGAAATGATGGAGGTACATGAACCAGCTCATGCCCATTATCTATACACACTGAGCTACACGACACCTTACAGCAGAGGTCATTCTTCAGAATATGTCAAAATGAGATCAATATAATGTGTGCAGCATTGGTACATCATTTAGTTAATGCATCATATTGTCTTTATTTCAATTCTCAAGGGAACCATCAAGAGCCGTAGGAACTAAACGAGTGGATTTAATTATTGACTTGCATTCTGTTGGACATGGAATCATTTTTTGTTTCTTATAAATCTGTCTTCTGCGCCCACTGGCTGCTAAAAGATTCATAATAAGAGAATATGTTGTTGTATTTTCAAGATGGGGAACAAATCCAATGTTTGAGCCAGCTATCTCATTAAGATTCAGTACTGGATGTGAGGTCAATACTCAACAACATGCATTGTCCTATGAGGGGCTCTGCCTTCACAACTGTTGTGGTCCTGAATTCCATCCATTGATGTAGCCCTGAGCTCATTCCCTGGGTCCAACTTCATGTTAATATTTTGATCATGTTTGCCCTCTCAGTTGCTAAATATTTCTACCTGTTTTTCTCATAGATTTCCATTGCTCTTTAGATAGACACAAAATGCAGCAGTAACTCACTGGGTCAGGCAGCATCTCTGGATAGACCATCCCCCACCAGGAAATACCTCGACTACATCCTATCCCTCCTGGTCCAATCCCTCCCTACCTATGTCCCAGTCACCACACACGCTCTTCCTCTCCTCAATGACTACCATTTTCCAGGCCCCCATTCCCTCATCTTTACTATGGATGTCCAGTCACTCTACACCTCCATCCCCCACCAGGAACTTCTCTCCACTGCTCTTTATGCCATTGAATGCCAACTGGCTCTCAGCAATCCCATTGATCCCACGGCCACACTTGCCACACTTGGCACTCTATACTCTCTGCCGTTTCCATCAACTCTATCCTGATTCACCCACCAATCTCCTACCTCTGGGGCAATTTAGAGTAGTCATTTAACCTTGCACTCAGCATGTCTGTGGCAGGAAATTAGACTAATCAGAGAAACCCTCAGACCACAGAGAGAACCTGCAAACTCCACATAGACAGCAACTGAGATCAAACCTGGGATACTGAACCAGAATCATTTTACTGCTCCTGCATCGTTGCCTTTTTCACAGGCCTTTTGTGTTAATGTGCCCTCTGGCTGATAATGAAACAAATTCAGTCCAATGGGGCTCCATCAAAGATATATAAAACTAATGGTGTGACGATGATAGACACAAGATGCTGGAGTAACTCAGCGGGACAGACAGACAGGCAGCATCTCTGGATAGAAGGAATGGGTAACGTTTCGGGTTGAGAAACATGATGTATGATATAGGCTGAAGCTATATGGTCGGGAAAATTGAGACTACTTTTATAGCCTTTGGGGTTTAATTTTTATGAGGTCATGTGATAGGAGCAGAATTAGGCCATTCGGCCCATTCAGTCTACTTGCCATTCAATCATGGCTGATCTAACTCTCCCACCTAACCCCATTCTCCTGCCTTCTCCCCATAACCCCTGCCACCCATACTAATCAAGAATCTATCTCTGCCTTAAATATATCCATTGACTTGGCCTCCACAGCCTTCTGTGGCAGAGAATTCCACAGATTCATTTTCTACACAAAACTATTACAAAGCAGGTGGCAGGCAAGAAAACAATACACAGCGGAATATCAAGCTGCTAAAGACGAGGCTGGCATTATGCAGCAGTATGCAATTAGAGCACTGCACACTTGTAAACGCCTGCATTCTGAGCAGGTGCTAGGCACAGGGCAGGTGGAGTATTGAAGAAGGAGTCGATTCAGACATTATCACATTGCTGCTACCAACCTGCTTTGCAGCTGCTCTGGCAGAGAGCCAGGAAGAGCTTATCACTTGGACACAGTAACTTGAAGCGCAAAAAAAACAAAGAGAAAGCATGGAAAACATCTTTTGCTCCTTGTGGCAGGAAGGCCGTCTTTGGATGCCAGTTCCTCTGTGTGTTTGTGTGATTTGACTGGATCAGCAGAAAGATTTGTCAAGCTCCTTGGCTGTTTAATTGAGATAATGACTGGTTGAATCATGTTACCGATTTGTGCTTGCTTTGCTAAATGTGTTTGAGAACACAAATGCGGGTTAGGTCTGAACTATACAACAATCAACCGTTGTCATGTTGTTGTTAATACGTACCACCCACAGGCTGTTTGTCTATGGCAGCAATATACTATTTAAACAAATTAATGAGAGTAGCTTGATAATGAAACACAGTGGAACCTTATTTACATAATTGGCTGAATCGGCAGTTTGTATAAAACGGATATTTTTTGTTTCTATCTTATTTTATTTCTTAAACTTTTGCAGATTTCTATGACCATTTAAAAAAAAGTGAAAACCCACTTTGGATTGCCAGTGAATAATCTTCAATGCTGATGAGGCAAGGAATCAGTCTCACTAAGGAAACAACAGCGCACTCTGCCTGAACCTACCTGATCTCCCGGTTGCTGGGCACTTTAATTCTCCTTCCCATTCCCACACAGATCTTTCTGTACTAGGTCTCCTCCATTGTCAGAGTGAGGCTAAATATAAAATGGAGGAACAGCATCTATTATGTCGCTTGGGCAGCGGTATAAATATTGATTTCTCTCACTTCTAGTAGCCCCGGCATTTCCTCTCTCTCTTTCCCTTCCCCTCCCAAGTCCACTAGCTTCTTGTTTTCACCCAACAAACAGCTAACAATGGCCTGTTCCCTTTATCATCATAACTTTTTTGCACATCTTTTATTAATTGTTCTTTATCTCTTTACATGATCGTCAATATCTCTCGTTTCACTTTCCCATGATTTTCAGTCTGAAGAAGGGTCTCGACCCAAAACGTCACCCATTCCTTCTCTCCAGAGATGCTGCCTGTCCTAATTTGACTCGTAATTGAATTCAACCCAGCTCAGTTATATTGAACCACTTCTGCTGTTAGGTTAACCTGATCTGTCCAACTTGGCTGCAATCAATTGCAACAACTTTTAAATCCATCAGCTGCTGTTCTGCCTGTACACTTAATCTTCTAATGTCTCTTTAAAATCTATCTACACAGGTCACAATGCCACATATATGTAATCGAGAACTTGAAGATGTGGCTTTCTGCTTCATTATCTAATTTATTTATAAACACAGTGAACAGTTGAGGCACTAACACAGATCATTACAAGAAACCGGTATCACTTTCCACCAATGTGAATGCACGCCTCCTTTCCTCTCTCCCTGTCTTCTGTTGCTGAGCAGATTTCCTAGATAGGTCAATAACTTGCATTCTTGTTCATCAGATTTAATTTTAACTGGCAGGTTAATCTGAAGGACCTTTTCAATGCCCACTCAAAGTTCGTTTAAATAACATCAATAGGCATTCCACTGCACACTACTTCAGTCACTTCAAAAAATAATTTGATCAGGTTCATTCGCCTTGACCTACACTCCAATCCATGCTGGTTCTCTGAACAGCTGATAATCTAAGGTTGGTGGTCCTTACCTTCCTAACAAACGGCTCCAGTCATTTCATGACAACTCATGTCACCTCCTGCTGTTGTCCAATGCTCTGCTTTGCCCATTTATGTTTCCTTAAGATTATTTATTGAAATCATATTCTATGTCGCTCTTCCAGGGAGATGCTAACTGCATTTCGTTGTCTCTGTACTGCACACTGACAATGACAATTAAAGTTGAATCTGAATCTGATCTTAAGATGCAGATTGGCAAGTCTAACATTGCAACTGAAGGACTGTTTCCTGCATCAGGAACTCAGGCAGATTAAAGCAATGTTCTTGCCCATTTCTTTTAAAATGCTGGGATGTGAACAATAAAAGGTCTTGTCAATGTATCACTTTCTTATTATTCTTTACTCCCTTTCTGCTCTTTGATTGTGTTACTTTTGGCAAATACCCATCCTAATTGAAGCTATGCAATTAGTTACACCATTATCTGGAACCTCCTAGCGTTTGGTAGCAGTGTTACCCACATAGTATTCAAAGGGACCACATTGATCCATATCCACACTCCTTGTATACACAAAATGAATTGATATTAATTCATTCTCGTCTTCCCTTTTTTCAGCTGAGCGTTCTATTAGCATCTTTGTTGTTCTTGCAACTCCTCCCACTGTCTTTGACCTGAACCATGCCTCCTATGTATTTTTGAAAACTTTCCTTTTAGTTGGCATCCTGTCTTGTGTTTCTGTACTTAGTGTGACAAAGATTTTTGAACACGCTCCACTGATATTGTAGTGACTGGCCCAATTTGCACGGATGTTTTGTCATTCTTTTCATCCAATCTTATTGAGATTTGGAATCCTAACTAGTTCACTTTTGTCTCTTTTAAATGGAATTAAACACACTACATTATCATTACAATTACACCAATCCTCAAGCATTTAGCTAACGAAATATGGGTTGTTGTTTATTCTTAAATCTAATATAACCTGTCCTTGGTGATCCCAGAGCCTATTCAGTCCTATTGAGTGATGATACAGTGTGGAAACAGGCCCTTCTATCCGACTTGCCCACACCGGCCAACATGTCTCAGCTACACTAGTCCCACCTGCCCGCATTTGGTCCATATCCTTCCAAACCAGTTCTATCCATGTACCCGTCTAACTTTTTCTTAAATGTTGGGATAGTCCCTGCCTCAACTACCTCCTCTGGCAGCTCGTTCCATACACCCACCAACCTTTGTGTGAAAAAGTTACCCTTCAGATTTCTATTAAATCCTTTCCCCTTCACCTTAAGCATGTGCTCTCCAACACCTCGATTCAGCTACTCTGGGCAAGAGACTGTGCATCTACCCAATCTATTCCTCTCATGATTTTATATACCTCTATAAGATCAACGCTTATCTTCCTGTGCGTCAAGGAATAGAGTCCCAGCCTACTCAACATATTTCTACAACACAGTGCCCATAACTGAACACAATATTCTAAATGCGGCCTCACAACTTCAACATGACCTCCCAACTTCTATACTCAATACTCTGACTGATGAAGGCCAATGTACCAAAAGCCTTTTTGATCACTCGATCTACCTGCGACTCCATCTTCAAGGAACCATGCACCTGCACTCCTAGATCCCTCTGCTCTGTAACACTGTCCAGAGGCCCACCATATACAGAGTAGATCCTGCCCTTGTTCGACGTCCCAAAATGCAACACCTCACACTTCTTGTATTAAATTCCATCAACCATTCCTCCACCCACATGGCCAACTGATCCAGATCCTGCTGCAATCTTTCACAACCATCTTCACTATCTGCAAAACGTCCCACTTTTGTATCACCTGCAAACGTGTAAATCTTGCTCTGTATGTTCTCAACCAAATCATTGATATAGATGACAAACAGTAACGGGCCCAGCACCGAGCCCTGAGGCACACCACTAGTCACAGGCCTCCAGTCCGAGAGGCAACCTTTCACCATCAACATCTGTTTTTTTTCCATGGAGCCAAATTGCTATCCATTCAGCTATCTCTCCTTGGATCCCATGTGATCTAACCTTCCAGAGCAGCCTACCATGTCCACCAAAAACATTATTTAATAATTGCCGGAATGTTCATTTCAAGTTTTCACTTAGAGTGTCACGAGTGCTCTATTTATTTCTTGGAGAAATGGCTTTGCATACTTGAAGTTGTAATTACATAATGCATACACAACATTATACTTTATCCTGATTACAACTAATCGTGTTAAGTCAAGGTGTTTAACAAGGAACTGCAGATGCTGGAAAATCGAAGGTAGAAAAAAAGACCACTCCATGGTCACGCATGGTGTTCCGTTGTCAAGGACTCGGGTTCTGCTGCTTGGTTCAAGATCCTGGTAGTTGTAGGAAAGTAACTGTTCCTGAACCTGTGGTGTTGTACCTCAGGTCTCTGTACCTCTTGCCCGATGGTGGCAGCATGGCCTGTATGGTTACTGAGAGATGATGCCTGCTTGTGACAGTGCCTCACACCCATGCTGTTGTTAGAAGCAAGATCTGAGCTTGATTAGGACCGGGCTTCCCTTCTTCTTGCGTATGGCGTGCACAGCCTAAAGTTGTCGGACAACTTATTCTATTTGATCTTACTTGATTGTGCACGCCGGGTTGATTGCATTCGTCGAAACAGGACTGACCACGTGAAGGTTGCAATCTCCCACCCCCGGTCCGGACTGAGTCCAACACTCTCTGCGGCCTCGCGATCATGAGTGTTTGAATTGCCATACCAGGCCATGATGTGTGTGTGTTTTTTGTACACTGTTGTTGTGAATCAGCTGATGATTAGCCTTTGCCCAGGGCTCAGTTCCATCCATGGTAGGCTAGTGAAACCATTGAGCACTTGCCCAGTTGCGCAAATGCTTTCATGGTATTAGATTTGAGGATGAGCAGACTAAGATCTGTTTATCACAAGACGCGATCAAACAAAGGTATGTATGACCTGCTGCAGTGCTGAACTACTATCTAGCTCTTTGGTGACCCCCGGACTATCCTTGATCGGACTTTACTGGTGGTACCTTGCACTAAATGTTATTCCCTTATCATGTACAGTATCTATACACTGTAAATGGCACGATTGTAATTGTTTATTGCCTTTCTGCTAACTGGATAGCACGCAACAAAAGATGTTGGGGGAGTCCAGAACCAGGGGCCACAGATTAAGAATAAGGGGTAAGGCATTTAGAACGGAGATGAGGAAACACTTTTTCACACAGAGAGTTGTGAGTCTGTGGAATTCTCTGCCTCAGAGGGCGGTGGAAGTCGGTTCTCTGTATACTTTCAAGAGAGAGCTAGATAGGGCTCTTAAAGATAGTGGAGTTAGGGGATATGGGGAGAAGGCAGGAACGGGAATCTGATTGGGGATGATCAGCCATGATCACATTAAATGGCGGTGCTGGCTCGAAGGGCCGAATGGCCTACTCCTGCACCTATTGTCTATTGTCTAAAGGCTGTTCACTGTACCTCAGTACATGTGACAGTAAACTAAACTGAACTGAATGTGTTGATTCCCATGATTATTCAGTGATTCAGTCCACCATTTAAAACTTGATCCAACAACAAACCAAAGAAACTTTCTTGATTATAGTATAATAACTGGGAAAAAATTAATATTAAAATTTTGGAAAGTTCCTATAACCCCCACACTTAAAATGTGGATTATGGAAATGTCAGAGATCTATCATTTGGAAAGAACTAGACTTGTCTTAATTGCCAACCAAGAATTATTTGCTAGAATATGGTCTCGATTTATTGATGTTTTGAAAGGGTAAATTGGTTCAACATGGGAATCTGACTGAAGCTCGAGCTCAGGATTACATGAATAGTTATGCTTTATAACTTACGGACCTATCTCCAAAGTTGTATTATCGGTAAATTACTCCACTCTTCTTCACTCTTCTTATTTCTCACTTTCTATCTATTAAAAAAACAACTAAATAGAAGCAGAGTTAATATATAACTGATAAAGGAGGACCACTATTAATTTGATAGCTGGATTCCCACCTATTGGCAACGTAGGATTGATATATAAGAAATGTTTGTATTATGATATGCACATGCTTCTAATAAAAATAACCTTAAAAAAAAAACTTGATTCAGCAAGGAATGAAGAAATATGATTCACTTGCAAGCAGATAAGGGTAGTTTAAGTTGTAACATGTTTGGCATGTAAATTGTGGGTCGAAGGGCCTGTTCCTGTGCTGCACAATATTCTAAAGATTGCTTCCTTTTGCTTGTCTATTATGTACATTTTGGAGGCGTTAACATTAATAAAATACTAATGGTTTTGCTCCTTTAATCAAATAGAAATGGAATCACTCATTTTGGGGTAAATTTCACGCAACAAGATTTCTAACTTGACGTATATTGTTTGTATTTTTGATCCAAACTCAGCCCCATATCAACAGACATACAGTACAATCTAGCATGAACTAAAGCAGCATCTGCAGTTCCTTCCGACACATCTAGACCAATTGGAAAACCATTTGCAGCATTTAACCATAGCTTTCTGGCCAGCAACCCGTCATACGAGGTGATGGGATAGATGCTGTGTATTGGCAGGGCCTGGTGGGATGTAATGCTGTTGTATGGTGGCCTAACACAACCTTCATCCATGTCACAGATAATAGTGGACTAAGCCACACCCGCAGTTAACCACTCCATGACATGCAGACACATTCACAACATGTTGCAAAGTTTGGAACAAAGTTTAAAAGTTTTTAATTATTATACATTTTAAAATTAAATAAGAGCACACACTAAGCCATTCTATTAAACAAATATTATAAAAGCAGTTCCATTAACAAAAAATGTATGTGAGCTGCTTAAGTGCTGGAGAATTGTTACACTGCATTGCAGGAATTTGATTAGAGTACCGACAGGGAATAGCCAGGAAAGCACAACCTCTTCCTGGAGCAAAATGGCACAGCGGTATAATTGCTGCCTTACAGCACCAGAGACCTGGGTTTGATCCTGACTGCAGGTACTGTCTGTACGGAGTTTGTATATTCTCCCTGTGACCTGCGTGGTTTTTCTCCTGGTGCTCTGGTTACCTTCCACACTCCAAAGACATCCAGGTTTGTAGGTTAATTGGCTTTGGTAAAATTGTAAATTGTCTCTAGTCTTTAAGATATTGCTCGGTGGACCAAAATACCTATTTCCACGCTGTATCTCTACTCAAAAGTCTAATGTCAAATGTGAGACTTTTGCGGTAGAATCCCAGATTCAGTGGCACATATGCAGTGCATTGCCAGCAATTCTGTGAGGATTTGATCATGGAAACTGTAAACAGTTAACTATTGTTGGGTAACATCTTTTAAACCTGGGATGATGACATGAGAGACTGTTGTGTTGTTCATGATAGAATTGTGGGTTGGCTAATCCATGAACATGACTACTAATTAGCAATTATTTATTTAATTCCACTTTCACATCTGCAGTACATAAATTAAAGTGAAAATGAACTGAACTATTGAACTGTGAGCAGTTTGCTTATGACTCGTTAAAGTGTCTGTTTTACATTTTAGATTAATATCTTTCTTTTAAAAAATCAAATGGATAAACTTGTGTTAAACTTCTGTGTACAGAACATCAAGATTAAGATAGATCTTGCTTACTTGAGGAAAATATTTAAAAAATATGTATTTTTAAAGTCCCCAGGTTATGTCAGGGTTCTGTTGCCAATAACTGTGCGTAAGTTGGACTTAAACAAAAACAGATGGTGAGAGAGGATCACAACTGCAGCAGTGACAGGGAGAGCACACAGGTGTAGTAAGAGTAGTCGCCAGCTGGATTCAGCGAGTGAGTCAGCTCAGCGCTCACAGCTCTGCTCAGCTCAAACCAGCCCATGATTGTTGTGGCTCAGCGAGCTGAGGGATCTGGAGGGAAGGGAGTGTGAAAATGTCCCACTCAGCAGAGATATCTCCCGGCAGAACTCACGGATTTATTATTATTATTTTTTTTAATATTTATTTTATTAGAAGCAATTGTACAAGGAGAAAGTAATCGACATAACAGTTATACAATTTTCGTACAGCTTCAATTTTAACATTTTATAAACTAATAACAAAGTCGGAAAAAAGGAAAAAGAAAAAAGGGAAAGAAAGAAGAAAATAAAATAAAATAAAGAATTTCGAAAAAGACACGAAAAAGAAAAAAAAAAATCCCAGAACTGACAAAGGTGTGAAAGAAGCGGAGATGTATCCCACTGCCCTTCCCTACGCCCGCTCACTCGACCCTAGCATTGGTTTTGAGTTTGTGTTCAATCATTATGTTGTTGAAGAAATTCAATGAAAGGGGATCATATTTTGAAAAATTGATCTGGTTTGTCAGTCAAGACAAGCCTTATTTTTTCTAGATGTAGTGTCTCGGTCACTGTGGGGACTGTAATCTTTTTCCAGAATTTAAGTTTTTTCGCAGTTATTAAACCATAGTCAAGGAAGTGTCTTTGAAATATCGTTAGATTAGGGCAGCCCTCTGACATTCCTAATATTATTAATTTTGAATCTGACTCCAATTGAATTTTAAGTGTTTTAGAAATGATATTGAATAATCCCGTCCAGAAGTTTTGTATTTTTATACAGGATACAAAAGAATGAGTTAGGGTAGCTTCTTGAAAGTGACATTTATCACAGTTGTGGAGATCTTGTTCAATTTGGGCTTTGAGTAGTATAACCTATGCAATACTTTAAATTGGATCAGGCAATGCCTGGCATTTAAAGAACAGTAATGTATATATAGTAGGTTTTCCTCCCTTATATCATTTGAAATGGGTAAACCCAGCTCGTCCTCCCATGCTCGCCTATAAATCTCAAAGGGTGGGTTGTCAATATTTAGAAGAGTGTTATAAAAGGGCGAAGGTGAACATCCGGAAGTGGTAGTGCATGTCCGCACAAACGATGTCGGAAAGAAGGGGATGAATATTCTGCAGCGTGACTTTAGAGAGCTCGGAAAAATGTTGAAAAGCAGGACCTCCAGGATTGTTATCTCCGGTTTGCTTCCAGTTCCCCGTGCTGGCGCGAGCAGGAACAGGGAGATACGGGACCTGAACGTGTGGCTGAGGAACTGGTGCACGGGGCAGGGATTTAGATTCTTAGATCACTGGGATCTGTTTTGGGGTAAGGGGGAACTGTACAAAAGGGACGGATTGCATCTTAACAGGTGTGGGACCAGCATTCTGGCAGGCAGGTTTGCCACTGCTACACGGGTGGCTTTAAACTGAATAAGGGGGGTGGGGTGTTGAATGGGACAGTGGAGGATGGAGTTAAAGGGAAAGGGTTTCTTAAATGTGTGAGCGTAGAGACCGAAGGGTGTAAAATGAGGGTAGAAGAAATAGGTAGCAAGGTGAAAAGTAAAAGTGGCAGGCAGACAAAACCAGGGCAAAAATCAAAAAGGGCCACTTTTCAACATAATTGTATAAGGGGTAAGAGTGTTGTAAAAACAAGCCTGAAGGCTTTGTGTCTCAATGCAAGGAGCATTCGTAATAAGGTGGATGAGTTGAATGTGCAGATAGCTATTAATGACTATGATATAGTTGGGATCACGGAGACATGGCTCCAGGGTGACCAAGGCTGGGAGCTGAACATCCAGGGATATTCAATATTCAGGAGGGATAGACAGAAAGGAAAAGGAGGTGGGGTAGCGTTACTGATTAGAGAGGGGATTAATGCAATGGAAAGGAAGGACATTAGTTTGGAGGATGTGGAATCGGTATGGGTAGAGCTGCAAAACACTAAGGGGCAGAAAACGCTGGTGGGTGTTGTGTACAGGCCACCTAACAGTAGTAGTGAAGTTGGAGATGGTATCAAACAGGAAATTAGAAATGCGTGCGACAAAGGCAAAACGGTTATAATGGGTGACTTCAATCTACATATAGATTGGGTGAATCAAATTGGCAGGGGTGCTGAGGAAGAGGATTTCTTGGAATGTATGCGGGATAGTTATCTAAATCAACATGTAGAGGAACCAACGAGAGAACAGGCTATTTTAGACTGGGTATTGAGTAATGAGGAAGGGTTAGTTAGCAATCTTGTTGTACGTGCCCCCTTGGGCAAGAGTGACCATAATATGGTTGAGTTCTTCATTAGGATGGAGAGTGACATTGTTAATTCAGAAACAATGGTTCTGAACTTAAAGAAAGGTAACTTTGAGGGTATGAGACGTGAATTGGCCAAGATTGACTGGCAATTAATTCTAAAAGGGTTGACGGTGGATATGCAATGGAAGACATTTAAAGACTGCATGGATGAACTACAAAAATTGTTCATCCCAGTTTGGCAAAAGAATAAATCAGGGAAGGTAGTACATCCATGGATAACAAGGGAAATCCGGGACAGTATCAAAGCGAAGGATGATGCGTACAAATTAGCCAGAAAAAGCAGCACACCGGAGGACTGGGAGAAATTCAAAGACCAGCAGAGGAGGACAAAGGGCTTAATTAGGAAAGGAAAAATAGATTATGAAAGAAAACTGGCAGGGAACATAAAAACTGACTGCAAAAGTTTTTATAGATATGTGAAAAGAAAGAGATTAGTTAAAACAAATGTAGGTCCCTTGCAGTCAGAAACAGGTGAGTTGATCATGGGGAACAAGGATATGGCGGACCAATTGAATAACTACTTTGGTTCCGTCTTCACTAAGGAAGACATAAATAATTTGCCGGAAATAGCAGGGGACCGCGGGTCAAAGGAGTTGGAGGAATTGAGTGAAATCCAGGTTAGCCGGGAAGTGGTGTTGGGTAAATTGAATGGATTAAAGGCCGATAAATCCCCAGGGCCAGATAGGCTGCATCCCAGAGTACTTAAGGAAGTAGCTCCAGAAATAGTGGATGCATTAGTAATAATCTTTCAAAACTCTTTAGATTCTGGAGTAGTTCCTGAAGATTGGCGGGTAGCAAACGTAACCCCACTTTTTAAGAAGGGAGGGAGAGAGAAAATGGGGAATTACAGACCAGTTAGTCTAACATCGGTAGTGAGGAAACTGCTAGAGTCAGTTATTAAAGATGGGATAGCAGCACATTTGGAAAGTGGTGAAATCATTGGACAAAGTCAGCATGGATTTACGAAAGGTAAATCATGTCTGACGAATCTTATAGAATTTTTCGAGGATGTAACTAGTAGCGTGGATAGGGGAGAACCAGTGGATGTGGTGTATCTGGACTTCCAGAAGGCTTTCGACAAGGTCCCACATGAGAGATTAATATACAAACTTAAAGCACAAGGCATTGGGGGTTCAGTATTGATGTGGCTAGAGAACTGGCTGGCAAACAGGAAGCAAAGAGTAGGAGTAAACGGGTCCTTTTCACAATGGCAGGCAGTGACTAGTGGGGTACCCCAAGGCTCAGTACTGGGACCCCACCTATTTACAATATATATTAATGATCTGGATGAGGGAATTGAAGGCAATATCTCCAAGTTTGCGGATGACACTAAGCTGGGGGGCAGTGTTAGCTGTGAGGAGGATGCTAGGAGACTGCAGGGTGACTTGGATAGGCTGGGTGAGTGGGCAAATGTTTGGCAGATGCAGTATAATGTGGATAAATGTGAGGTTATCCATTTTGGTGGAAAAAACAGGAAAGGTGGTGGCCGATTGGGAAAGGGGGAGATGCAGCGAGACCTGGGTGTCATGGTACACCAGTCATTGAAGGTAGGCATGCAGGTGCAGCAGGCAGTAAAGAAAGCGAATGGTATGTTAGCTTTCATTGCAAAAGGATTTGAGTATAGGAGCAGAGAGGTTCTACTGCAGTTGTACAGGGTCTTGGTGAGACCACACCTGGAGTATTGCGTACAGTTTTGGTCTCCAAATCTGAGGAAGGACATTGTTGCCATAGAGGGAGTGCAGAGACGGTTCACCAGACTGATTCCTGGGATGTCAGGACTGTCTTATGAAGAAAGACTGGATAGACTTGGTTTATACTCTCTAGAATTTAGAAGATTGAGAGGGGATCTTATAGAAACTTACAAAATTCTTAAGGGGTTGGACAGGCTAGATGCAGGAAGATTGTTCCCGATGTTAGGGAAGTCCAGGACAAGGGGTCACAGCTTAAGGATAAAGGGGAAATCCTTTAAAACCGAGATGAGAAGAACTTTTTTCACACAGAGAGTGGTGAATCTCTGGAACTCTCTGCCACAGAGGGTAGTTGAGGCCAGTTCATTGGCTATATTTAAGAGGGAGTTAGATGTGGCCCTTGTGGTTAAGGGGATCAGGGGGTATGGAGAGAAGGCAGGTACGGGATACTGAGTTGGATGATCAGCCATGATCATATTGAATGGCGGTGCAGGCTCGAAGGGTCGAATGGCCTACTCCTGCACCTAATTTCTATGTTTCTATGTTTCTAAACGTAAGATATCAACTTACTTGTATCGGCATGTCTATTCAAACAATCGTCTAATATATCTGGGCCCATAAGAGGACAGTCTTGTGTATATGTTTTCACGTAATCTCGCATTTGAAGGGATCTAAAACCTAAAATTGACATTCGTGATGTTTCTCCTGTAGTTCTTGAAAAGAAGAGAGAGTCCCCTTCTTGTAGAGGTCTCCCACAGTATTGATTCCCAGGTTCATCCATTGAACAAACACCGTATCTAAAGTAGATGGTTTAAACGAGGGATTATTTGCAATAGGAAGAAGGAGAGACATATTTCTCAATTTAAGACTGAATTTCAACTGTTTCCAGATACGGATAGTACTATGTATTATCGGATTTTGCTCATACGTTGATTTATTAAAATGTATTGGAGATAGGAGGATCGAGCCTGTACAAAAAGGCAAACAATTTTCCCCCTCCATTTTTAACCAATTTACATGTTGACATGTATCGTCCAACCAGAAAGTTATATTTTAATATTAGTTGCCCAGTAGTAAAGATGAAAGTTAGGTAGAGCTAATCCTCCCTTTTCTTTGGATTTGCACACACGTCTTTTATGTATTTGGTGGGTTTTGTAGTCCCAAATAAAATTGCTGACAATAAAGTCAATTAAAGAAAAAAAGCTTTTAGGGAGATATATCGGTATTGATTGAAATAAATATAAAAGATGCGGAAGGAAGATCACCTTTATGGCATTTAATCTACCAATAAGGGAGATAGGAAGTGTTTTCCAAAATTGGATGGAGACATACAGTTTAGTGATTAATGGTGGGAAGTTTATTTTAAACAAAGAGGAATACTTTCTAGTCACGTAAATTCCAAGATTTCTGAACTTTTCTGTAACAATTCTGAAAGGAAATTGTTGGAGTTGAGAAGGGTCTTGTTCTTTTATTGGCATGATTTTACTTTTATTCCAATTTATTCTGTATCCAGATAAAACAACAAATTGTTCTATAATGTTTAGAACATTTGGAATCCTAATTTAGGGATTAGTAATGTATAAAAGTACATAATCTGCATATAACAACATTTTATTGGAGGTATATTTGGTATTATATCTGTAGATTGATGATACATGTGAACCAATCACACACAAGCCAGCATCACTAACTCCACCCTTCTATAACATTTATACTAACACCAGTTCCCAGCACTTCAGTTCGAGCAGCTAGGATGGCATTGATAACCTGTTGTCCTCAACGCTGCTAAGTTTTAAGTGCCCATTAAAGATGTGTTTAAATCACACACTGACTCTGGCTCTTGTTTACATGATGTCAGAAGTGGGATGGTGTGGGCGCTTAATAGCTGTGTTCAGGTCTTTCGGGTTGACGCACAGACGGATTTTGTTCTTTCCCTTCTTGAAAGTGGCAATCATGGTCGAGACCCAGTCGGTGGGGTTGCTGACTGCATCAATTACGCCTTTGGAGGCCATGTCCTTCAGCATGGAGTGAACCCTGTCAGTCATGGTAAATGACAATCGGTGTGGATTATGCACCTTGGGCATCTTGCGAACAACACCCACATGAACAGAAGAATTTCATGGTCCCTGGTGTCGACCTCGTCTCCAGTAAGCAACTGCGTACCCTGCCCCCGCACACTGCCACTGACGATACGCTTCAAACCCTCTCCTCCATCATCAAAACAGGATGGCCTGACAAACGATCCGACACGCCCACAGAGGCACAGCCGCACTTCCTGGTATGTGATGAACTGGTGGTACAGGATGGTGTTGTGGTTTAGGGTCACAAGGTGGTAATACCCTCGTCGCTGCGAGATGAATACTTCAAAGAAGCACACAGCGGTCACCCAGGGGCCGACTCCACACTGGCACGCGCTCGTGGTCTTTCTACTGGCCGGGGATGGCCGAGTACATCTGGGACCACATAGCCTCCTGCCCCACTTGCAACAACCTTGCGCCTCATCAGCAGCGGCAGCCCCTTCTGCAACAACCACCGCCAGCACTGCCCTGGACGTCACTGGCGGCAGACATTTCCGAATGGTGCGGAAAGCACTACCTCGTTCTGGTCGATTCCTTTTCTACCTGTTTTGAACTTGACGAACTGACTTCCCTCACGTCTGAGATGGACATCAAGAAGCTGAAAAGACACTTCTCCGCCTGTGGCATTCCTGTTTGCCTGAGAACTGACAACGGTCGGCAGTTCACCAGCCACACATTCAAGCTTTTCGCAGACCGATGGAACTTCCAGCACGTCACGAGGAGTCCCGAGTATCCACATAGTAATGGACTTGCTGAACGTGCTGTCAGAAGTGCCAAGCACTTGCTGGAGGGAGCACGCAAAGTCCGACGTCTACCGCGAGCTCCTGAATCTCAGAAACATTGCCAGGGACGGTACCCTGGGATCGCCAGCACAGCGCCTGATGTCGAGATTGACGAGGTCTCCGGTCCCCACCGCACAACAGCTGCTGGTTCCTCGAGTGTTGAAGCCTACCACTATCCAGAGACGTCTCCAAGAGAAGCATGACATCTAGAAACGATCATACGACAGTTCCAGCAGACCACTCGAGCCTTTACTGCGGGGCCAGGTCGTCCGTTTACGAACTTCGACTGGACATTCCCATCTGGGCACTGTTGTCAGCCCGACTAACGAGCCACGATCCTACATGGTGGATTGTGAGGGAGCGGTTTACCGGAGAAGTCGACAACACCTGCTTGATGTGAGGGGGCCCCGCCCACCGCCTGCTGGTCCCTATGCTCCACCACTCCAGTTCCAGCTGCCTCCTGCAATGTCTCCCGCCCGTCCCCGCATGCCTTACACCCCTCCACATCCCTCGGTCTCCACTAACCACGGGGTCTCACCTACCGCATGTTTCCCCTTTCGGTCACCACAAACCTCTCCCGCGCCATTCTCGCCTCCTGGAAATCCGTCCCATCTTTCAGGAGAGGGAGGGGAGGGTTGGGTCCGCACGTGCTCGGGACGT
>NC_073422.1:627500-785000 GCF_028641065.1 Leucoraja erinaceus
GCCCTGTCGTCAAGTCCGGTGGAACAGACTTGATACAAACAAGGATCTAAATTGTTGAAACTCTTTGCAGCACCGATTTTGTTTTACTTATTTTAGTTTAGGGGCTTCTGTTTTTCTCTTTTTTTTATTTCTCTACTATTTATCTTTTTGTTTTTATATATACAAGTTCTCTTTTAACCATTTAACTATATGTACATATAGTTTAGGGATAACATGAGAGGTCTATACCCAATGTGTATTTTGATACTGGATTCATAACTAGATGACATTTGTTGTTAATGTAATCCTGATCCCTACGTATCAATATCACTGTTATGTTCATCATTATTTATTTTTAGAAAAAATTAATAAAAAAGTTTAAGAGAAAAGAAACGGGCCCTTTGGCCCAACTTGCCCACATTGGCCAACATGACCCAGTTACACTTGCCCTACCTGCCTGTGTTTTGCCCCTATCTCTCTAAATCTGTCCTGGCCATGTCCCTGTCTAACTGTTTCTTAAACGTTGCGATAGTCCCAGCCTCAACTACCTCCTCTGGCAGCTTGTTCCATACACCCACCACCCTTTGTGTGAAAAAGTTACCCCTCAGATTCCTATTAATTCCAGTGCACTTGCGTGAATACAGATATATTAATACAGCATTTATGCTATTATTTTTCCATTACAAAACTGGTCACGACAAGCCGATTATGTTGCAGTATATCTTTTTTCAGTTCATTTAGTACAATAAAAGCTGAGTTGTATCACTGATTGTAGTGAATTTGGGGACTTAGTATAATGTTGCAGGTCTACGAGATGAGAAGAACCTTTTTCACACAGAGAGTGGTGAATCTCTGGAACTCTCTGCCTCAGAGGGTAGTTGAGGCCAGTTCATTGACTATATTTAAGAGGGAGTTAGATGTGGCCCTTGTGGCTAAGGGGATCAGGGGGTATGGAGAGAAGGCAGGTACGGGATACTGAGTTGGATGATCAGCCATGATCATATTGAATGGCGGTGCAGGTTCGAAGGGCCGAATGGCCTCTACTCCTGCACCTAATTTCTATGTTTCTATGTTTCTATGTTACTGTTGACTGGACTGTTTAATCTTGGACTAGCATTGCATCAAAACTCCACAGAAATTCATGTTTATTTCTATCAGCCATTAATGACCAACTTGTACTCTTATATTTTTCTGCATGTCTGCTATGGACATGTCCTTTCCATGAGCAACTCATTAAATACCATCACGATTTTCAGCTGAAGGTCCTCTGCAAATAACAAAAAATTGTGGGGTGAAAATGAGAAGCTAGTGTGACTTGGGTGGGGGAGGGATAGAGAGAGAGGGAATGCCGGGGCTACCTGAAGTGAGAGAAATCAATATTCATACCACTGGGCTGTAAGATGCCCAAGCGAAATATGAGATGCTGTTCCTCCAATTTGTGTTTAGCCTCACTCTGACAATGGAGGAGACTGAGGACAGAAAGGTCTGTGGAGGAATGGGAAGGAGAATTAAAATGTCCAGGAAACCGGGAGATCAGGTAGGTTCAGGCGGGCTGAGCGAAGGTGTTCCGTGAAACGATCGGCCAGTCTCCTTTTGGTCTCGCCGATGTATAAGAGTCCACATGTTGACCAACAGATACAGTAGATGAGGTTGGAGGAGGTGCAAGTGAACCTCTGCCTAACCTGAAAGGACTGTTGGGGTCCCTGGACAGAGTCGAGGGAGGAGGGATAGCGACAGGTGTTGCATCTTCAGCGATTGCAGGGGAAGGTACCTGGGGAGGGGATGGTTTGGGTAGGAAGGGATGAGTTAACCAAGGAGTTGCAGAGGGAACGGTCTCTGCGGAAGGCGGAAAGGGGTGGAGATGGGAAAATGTGGCTTGTGGTGGGATCCCGTTGGAGGTGGAGGATATTTTGGAGGATTATGCAATGGTGGATGGGGTGGAAGGTAAGGACTAGGGGGACTCTGTCTCTGTTGCAACTAGGGGGGGGGGAGGAGCAAGGGCAGATCTGTGGGGTACTGAGGAGACACAAGTGAGAGCCTCATCTATGATGGGAGAGGGGAACCCCCATTCCCTAAAGAATGAGGACACCTCGGAAGTTCTAGTATGGAACGCCTCATCTTGGGCGCAGATATAGCATAGACGGAGGAATTGGGAGTAGGAAGCAGGAAGCAGGAAGCAGGGTGCGAGGAAGTGTAGTCGAGATAGTTGTGGGAGTCAGTGGGTTTGTAATAGATGTCAGTCAGTAGTCTATTTCCTGTGATGGAGACTGAGATTAAGAAAGGGGAGGGAGGTGTTAGAGATGGTCCAAGTAAATTAGAGTGCAGGATGAAAATTGGTGGTGAAGTTGATGAAGTCCATGAGTTCTGCACGGGTGCAGGAGGTAGCACTGATGCAGTCATCAATGTAATGGAGATAGAGTTTGTGTATAGAGCCAGTGTATGCCTGGAACAGGGATTGTTCAACATACCCTGCAGAGGCAGGCAGAGCTGGGACCCATGCGGGTGCCCATAGCTACGCCTTCGACTTGGAGGAGTCACAGGAGCAGTTGTTGAGGGTGAGGACTAGATCCGCTAGGTGGAGTAGAGTGTTAGTAGAGGGAAATTGGATGGTTCTATGATCGAAGAAGAAACGGAGGACTTTAAGGCCTTCCTGGTTGGGGATGTAGGGTGATTGAATGTCCATAGTAAAGATGGGGGAGGGGGGGGCTCGGAAAACAGAACTCATTAAACAGATGAAGGGCATGTGAGGTATCTTGGACATAGGTCGGGAGAGATTGAACCAGGGAGGATAGGATGGAATCGAGTTACGTGGAAATCATTTCAGGGACAGGAGCAGGCAGAATCAATGGGTCTGCCAGGGCAGTTGTGTTTGTGGATTTTGGGGAGAAGGTAAAACCTGGCTGTACGGGGCTGGGAAACGATAAGGTTGGAGGCTGCAGAAGGAAGACAGTGATGAAATCAGGAATGGTGTTTGAGATTAAGGCCTGGTGCTCATCTGTGGGGTCATGGTCCAAGGATAAATAGGAGGAGGTGTCTGAGAGTTGTCGCCAGGCCTCGGCCCATCAGCGTGCCAGACCAGCACGGCACCTCCCTTGTCAGCGGGTTTGAAGATAATGTCAGGGTTGCTGCAGAGTGAGCAGAGGGCTGTATGTTCAGAGTGGGTGAGGTTAGATTAGGTAAGGGAAGTGGAAATGTTGAGATGGTTGATGTCACGCCGGCAGTTAGAAATATAGTGGTCTAGAGAGGGTAGAAGGCCATTCTGGGTAGCCCAAGATGAGGGGGACCGGTGGAGATGGGAGAAGGGGTCATCCCTGGGTGGTGAGGAATCCTTCCAATAGAAAAAGACACGGACGGAAAAAAAGCTACGTCATGGCGAACCCGGAACTCATTGAGGTGGGGTGGAGGGGAACAAAGCCTCTGTTGAGGACACCCCATTCCGTATAGGAAAGGGGGAGTTCAGGGGGGATGGTGAAGAGACGACCAGGGTGGGTGGCTCTGGGAGACAGTGTAGGTTGGTGTCTGCGGTGGGAATGGCTCCAGGGAGGCAATGAGAGTTGGCAGCCCAGGCCTGGAAGACAGTGAAGGTCAGAGAGGCGGTGGATCTTGTTGCTGCTCCTCGTGGTGGCAATCTCGGCCTTGTGGTGTTCAGGCAGGCGGAGCCGTCCAGCGGTGGAGCCCCGGGCCTGTGGGTGGTTGAGTTGAGGATTGTCGGTGTCACTCTGGAGGCGGGGAAGCTTGTGATCCTTGATAGAGTCCAGGTAGGCAAGGAAGTGTTTGTTGTGGGCATTGAATGAAGTACAGTTGGGGTCCGTTGCAGTTGTGGTGAGTGAAGCCTGGAGCTGTGGGAGAGTCAGAGCGAGGGCCTGCTGGTGCCGGTTCATCGCGGCCAGTGTAGAACGCAGGGCACTGTTGTGACAAATGGCAGATCCGCTGTCAGAATCCGTAGTTCAGGTTGTGTCCGAACTGGGATGTCTTGAAGCGGAGCTGGAATCCACGAGGTACAAGGTGGAGGCACAGGCAAGTGGTGAGTAAACAAACATGGTATGTGGTAGCGAGTCTGGATTAAAACGTGGTCGTAGAGTCGGAGGGAAGGAGGAATCATAGAGGGAGAGCAGTGAGAAAGGATGTTGCTGAACTCTCGTTGGAGACAGGAGGAGAACTTCTTCAAAGTAGCCATAGCAGATGAAATATGTAGGAAGGAACTGCAGATGTTGGTTTAAACCACAGATAGACACAACAAGCTGGAGTAACTCAATGGGATAGGCAGCATCTGTGGAGAGAAAGAATAGAAACATAGAAACATAGAAATTAGGTGCAGGAGTAGGCCATTCGGCCCTTCGAGCCTGCACCGCCATTCAATATGATCATGGCTGATCATCCAACTCAGTATCCCGTACCTGCCTTCTCTCCATACCCCCTGATCCCTTTAGCCACAAGGGCCACATCTAACTCCCTCTTAAATATAGCCAATGAACTGGCCTCAACCACCTTCTGTGGCAGAGAATTCCAGAGATTCACCACTCTCTGTGTGAAAAATGTTTTCCTCATCTCGGTCCTAAAAGATTTCCCCCTTATCCTTAAACTGTGACCCCTTGTCCTGGACTTCCCCAACATCGGGAACAATCTTCCTGCATCTAGCCTGTCCAACCCCTTAAGGATTTTGTAAGTTTCTATAAGATCCCCTCTCAATCTCTTAAATTCCAGAGAGTATAAACCAAGTCTATCCAGTCTTTCTTCATAAGACAGTCCTGACATCCCAGGAATCAGTCTGGTGAACCTTCTCTGCACTCCCTCTATGGCAATAATGTCCTTCCTCAGATTTGGAGACCAAAACTGTACGCAATACTCCAGGTGTGTTCTCACCAAGACCCTGTACAACTGCAGTAGAACCTCCCTGCTCCTATACTCAAATCCTTTTGCTATGAAAGCCAACATACCATTCGCTTTCTTTACTGCCTGCTGCACCTGCATGCCTACCTTCAATGACTGGTGTACCATGACACCCAGGTCTCGCTGCATCTCCCCTTTTCACAATCGGCCACCATTTAGATAATAGTCTGCTTTCCCGTTTTTGCCACCAAAATGGATAACCTCACATTTATCCACATTATACTGCATCTGCCAAACATTTGCCCACTCACCCAGCCTATCCAAGTCACCTTGCAGTCTCCTAGCATCCTCCTCACAGCTAACACTGCCCCCCAGCTTAGTGTCATCCGCAAACTTGGAGATAATGCCTTCAATTCCCTAATCCAGATCATTAATATATATTGTAAATAGCTGGGGTCCCAGCACTGAGCCTTGCGGTACCCCACTAGTCACTGCCTGCCATTGTGAAAAGGACCCGTTTACTCCTACTCTTTGCATAGGTGATGTTTCGGGTCAAGATCCATCTTCAGACTGGTTAGGGGAAAGGGAAACAAGAGATATAGAGGGTGATGTGGAGAGATAAAGAAAAATGAAAAATTCAACAAAACAACATAAAACAAAAGACACAAAGTGGTGTCGTAACTCAGCGGTGCAAAATGAAAGTAATGATGATAAAGGAAACAGGCCATTGTAAACTGTTTGTCGGGTGAAAATGAGAAGCTGGTACGACTTGGGTGGGGGAGGGATAGAGAGACAGGGAATGCCGGGGCTACCTGAAGTGAGAGAAATCAATATTCATGCCACTGGGCTGTAAGCTGACAAGTAAAATATGAGATGCTGTTCCTCCAATTTGCATTTACTCAGACAATGGAGGAGACCGAGGACAGAAAGGTCTGTGTGGGAATGGGAAGGAGAATTAAAGTGTCCAGCAACCGGGAGATCAGGTTGGTTCAGACGGGCTGAGCAAAACGATCGCCCAGTCTGTGTTTGTAGTAAAATGGTTTAAGGTTAGTGTGTCCACCTCTACCTCACACTGTGAACACGTGGGCAGAAAGGAAAAGCTAATGAAATTAAATTCTAATTAAATTATGTAGTCAGGGTCATGAATGGGATTGGAAGCATTCTGGTTGGCATGGACAAATAGGCCAAAGGGCTTCTTTCATCCATTGTAACTCGATGCTTATTGTATGAATGTACTCTTAAGATAACCTAAAAAAAAAAACTTAGTGGGAGTTTTATTTCAAAATCAAATGAGTTATACGAGCATAGAATTCCATTGAGTCACAGTATGAAACTGAAGATGTTCCACCGTTTTGCCAAGTTCTGGTTACTGCCCCACGATTGTGGTTGAATCTCGAGTTTGAAGTGGTCATGGCCATGCAGGCCTAGAAATCCAATCATACAGCTCTGTTTATTCTCATCTTATGTGATTGAAAGGGACTACTCCTGGGTGAAATGTGACAATGGCAATGTCTGGATCAGCCATGTTCACAATGAATGGTGGTGCTGGCTCGAAGGGCCGAATGGCCTCCTCCTGCACCTATTTTCTATGTTTCTATGTTTCTATGGATCATTCCAAAATTATCTGGACATTTGACCAATCATACTTGTTGCAATTTCTCTCATCTCCACTTTGTCCCATACGTATCCTTCCCTGACCCTTCCAGTCCAATCAGTTTTTAATACTATAACATTCAGTTAGAATTCCAGTAGGTTAAGTCACGTTTGTGCCATGTATCATTTGGCTCCAATTCCCAGCCCCACAGTATATCACAATACCGATTCAACGTCCCCCACAGCACGTCTGGACATTTGGTGTGTAGCTAACCATTTGGTTTAGTTTAGAGACACAGCATGGAAACAGGCTCTTCGGCCTACCGAGTCCACACCGACCAGCGATCCCCGCACATTAATGTTATCCCGCACACATTAGGGACAATTTACATTTATACCAAGCCAATTAACCTACAAACCTGTACGTCTTTAGAGTGTGGGAAGAAACCAGAGATCCCGGAGAAAACCCACGCAGGTCACGGGGAGAACGTGCAAAGTCCATCGTCAGTATTGAACCCTGTCTCTGGCGCTGTCAGGCAGCAACTCTACCGCTACACCACGGTACACCACTGTTTCTTTACTCAGAGAGTGGTGGCTGTGTGGAATGAGCTTCCAGTGAAGGAGGTGGAGGCAGGTTCATTTTTATCATTTAAAAATAAATTGGATAGTTATATAGACGAGAAAGGAATGGAGGGTTATGGTCTGAGCGCACGTATATGGGATTAGGGGAGAATATGTGTTCGGCACGGACTAGAAGGGTCGAGATGGCCTGTTTCCGTGCTGTAATTGTTATATGGTTATATGGTATATGGTTACTGCCACCAATTTGCATTATCAACTATGAGAAAACTAACTGTTCTCATCTGTATCATAAAATAATTGCAGCTTGTTTGCTTGGGGATGTTAGAATGGGTTCTGCTCCAGCAGATGCTGTTTTTAATGGTTGGCATCAATCTTACACTAGTTTAGCTCCTTCACAGACACATGGAACTGGGTTAAGTTGACGAGCTACTGTTTTGTTTCAACAACATCCCATCAGGCTCTACTGCTAGTGGTGACAGTGAAAAGCTGCTCATATGAAAGGAGCCCATTTGTCTTGCCTGTTGCAACATTGCAATCTTTGTTTGTAGAGACTTTTTATCAAGAGCTATTGTTGACTTTGTTAATGTGCGTAATTATAAAAATCTAGAATAAATGTGATTGTATTTGTGATGATATATCCAACATTAAATTTGATATTCTTGAATAAAATACAATATACAATACAACAGTATGTTAGAATGCTAATTAATAATGAATGGTCTGATCCTTTAATTGTCTAGTATTTTGGTGAGCCTTACCACCTGTGTTCTTTCCACACAGCCCATTGTTCCACCCAGGATCTCCCCTCCCCCACTGTTTGCATGCCTTGTTCAAAGACCTATTGCCCCCTCCCACCTGGTTTAATCTGCTCATCCTCCATATACCTATCTACCTGGGTTTCTTTGGTTCACCTTTCCTATCCTCTCCCACACCTAATCCTTCTGCCTATCTAATATTAGCAGTCTCCATCTCACTTCTATCTGTCAGTTATGTTCCCTCTACAGTCTCAGTCCTGATGCAGGTCTTGATCCAAAATACCTACCATTCCCTTGCCTAAGCAAATGCAACCTGACTTGCTGAGTTTTTCCAGCTTTAATTTCTGCACCAGATTCAAGCATCTGCAGTTTCTCATGACTCTAAATATTAAACACAGTTCATCATTAATCTCCTGGATCTTGGAATGAATGGAATGGAATGCTATTTATTGTCATTCAAACCTAAGGTTGAACGAAATTACATTTACTACAGTTTTTTTTTACATTACAAAAAAACCCAAGACCCACACTTAACACAGTTTACATCAACATCCATCACAGTGAGTCTCCAATCTGCTCACTGTGATGGAAGGCAAAGTCTTATCTCTTCCCTTTATTCTCCACCCGCGGTCCAACTGCAGCGTTGAGGCGAACTGTGGCTCCGATGTTAAAGCCCCCCTGCTTGGTAGGATGGTAAGTCCTGTGGCCATTTAGCCACACCGGGTGATGTTAGGCCCCAGCTCCGTGTCCTTCAAACCCCTCGGATCAAGCAGACCAACCAGTCCAGCAGTCCAACTGTAGCGTCTAGGCGAACTGTGGCTCCGATGTTAGAGCCCCTGGTGATGATAGTAAGTTCCCGTGGCCATTAACTCGCACCGGGCGATGTTAGGCCACGCTCCATGTCCTTTCAACCCCGTGATTCCAGCGGGAGAAGCTGCCGTTGCGGGAGCTCCGAAAAGCGGTCTCCCCCCAGGGAACTGGAGCTCCCGATGTTCCTGTCCACCGGGCCTGCAGCCGGAGCTTCCGAAGCTCTGAAGTTGGGTCGCAGCCGCGCGCCACCACAGCTCTCCCCGCTCTGAAGGCGGCCAGCTTTGCGTTGTCAGGTCCGCAGGCTCCGCGACTGGAGCCCGCAGGTTGGTACCGGCCGGAGTCCACCGACGGCTCCTCAGTGTTAGGCCCAACGACACCGGAGACCCGACAGGGAAAAAGTCGGGTCCCCATACAGGGAAGAGTTTAAACGGTTTCCCCTCCACTCCCACATATACACACATATACACAGCTAAAAAATAATAAAAACTTAGCTCAAAACATACATTTAACAAGACAAAAATAAAAAAAAGACGGACGACTGTAGTCGAGCCGCTGCCGTTAGGCGCCGCTGCCGTTAGGCACCACCAATCTTGTGGTTATAGTGATGGCAACATTATCAGATTGTCCTCGCTTTTTCAAGACAAACATCTCCATAGTTTCACACTTATTATCCATTCTAAGAGGACAGGAATAAACCATCGGAGAATTGGTAGCAAACTAGTGGCAGCACGGTGGTGCAGCGGTAGAGTTGCTGCCTTACAGCGCCAGAGACCCGGGTTCGATCCTGAATACGGCTGCTGTCTCTACGGAGTTTGTACGTTCTCCCCGTGACCTGCAAGGGTTTTTCCCGAGTTCTCCAATTTCCTCCCACACTACAAAGACGTACAGGTTTGTAGGTTAATTGGCTTCAGTAAAGATTCTAAATTGTCCCTAGTGTGTAGGATGGTGCTAGTGTGCGGGGGTCGCTGGCCAGCGCAGACTCGGTGGGCCGAAGGGCCTGTTAAACTAAACTAAACCTGACACATGAATACACACAGTTAAACTCAGATATACTATACAGCAGTTACGTTTTTCTACAGAAGATAGACACAAAAAGCTGGAGTAACTCAGCGGGTCAGACAGCATCTCCAGAGAAAAGGAACAGTGACTTTTTGGGCCGAGACCCCTCTTCAGACTGGACAGTTGGTGTGTTCTCAGAATCTGCAGTTCCTTCTAACACATACTGTTTTTCTATGATTGCACTGACGCAGGCTTTGCACATGAAATCAATACAAAATCACTCAAAATCACAAGACCTATTTCAAAATTATTCTCATTGTAAACATCACTGAATAGTTACCCTTTCAAATGCTTCTCAGTTATATTTATTATTGAATATCATCTTTGGTCCTGGAGATTGAATTTTAGATGTGAAATCCAGCTCCTTCAGAATAACCATTTAAAAATCAAAGAAAAAAATCATTTAGACAACTCACATCATTATGCACAAGACCGAACATTTACTGGACAATACGTTTTAAAAATTATGTCTGAATAACTTCAATTAATGCCACTTTTGTGTGATTGGCAGTGGAGATGGTGCATACAGCAAAGTCTGGGGCAGCATTGTCTTTCTGACGGCAACATGTGGAGCTTTAAAACTATGTGTGTGTGGAAATCTCAAATCTATAGGCAGTTTAATAAATGAATGTCTGCAATTTCAGCCTTCAATTCAGTCTTCACACAATATTCAATAAAATGCAGGCCAGTGTGTCTGATGAAAGACATGTACAATTTTGCATTGAAGATAGACACAGAGCTGGAGTAACTCAGCGGGTCAGAGAGCTTCTCTGGAGAGAATGAAAAGGTGACATTCCGTGGGTTGTGACCCTTCTTCAGATGGGTCTTGACCCAAAATGTTAAGTATTCCTTTTCTCCAGAGGTGTTGTCTGCCCCGCTGAGTTACCACAGCACTTTGTGTCTATGTTTAAGAAGGAACTGCAGATGCTGGAAAATCGAAGGTAGACAAAAATGCAGGAGAAACTCAGCGGGTGAGGCAGCATCTATGGAACAAAGGAAATAGGCTAATTTTCGGATCGAAACCCTTCTTCAGACTTTTGTTTTATGTTGTCTTGGTGAATTTTTCAAAAGTTTGCATTCGAGTTCAATCTTCATCATACATTTGTTAAAATTAACCTGCATGAACCTCCAAACATTTCAGAATAATGGTAGGAAGGAACTGCAGATAGAAACATAGAAACATAGAAAATAGGTGCAGGAGTAGGCCATTCGGCCCTTCAAGCCTGCACCGCCATTCAATATGATCATGGCTGATCATCCAACTCAGTATCCCGTACCTGCTTTCTCTCCATACCCCCTGATCCCTTTAGCCACAAGGGCCACATCTAACTCCCTATTAAATATGGCCAATGAACTGGCCTCAACTACCTTCTGTGGCAGAGAATTCCAGAGATTCACCACCCTCTGTGTGAAAAATGTTTTCCTCATCTCGGTTCTAAAAGATTTCCCCCTTATCCTTAAACTGTGACCCCTTGTTCTGGACTTCCCTAACATCGGGAACAATCTTCCTGCATCTAGCCTGCCCAACTCCTTAAGAATACTTCCAACCCCTTAAGATGCTGGTTTACACTGAAGATAGACACACAATTTCTGATGCTGCCTGTCCCATTGAGTTATTCCAGTATTTTGTGTCTATCTAGAGAATATAGGGTATGTCAGTGCTCTGGATTCCTGGAGGAATCAGAGTCGCGTGATTTTGTAGTTTTGTGCACTTTGTACTTCCAATCGACAATGCTTTATTCATCAGCAAGAAATAGGATTCAGACCAATTCCTCCCTTCCTTATGTATTTGAATCAACTGTTGCAATCTGATGCTGCGCTGCCTGGTGTAGTCGCTGGCAAACCACACAGCTTGTAGTTGACACCAGCAGCTCGGATAATTCGTTTTTATATAATGCGGGTGTCACCTGCTCTTGAACTCGGATTCAGAAAGTTCAAAACAAATAGAAACATAACATTTTTTAATTCATGGAGGCTTTGGCAGGTGCATGAGGTAGTTTGGTCTTATACTGTTATCCATTTCACTGGACTACTCATCCTGAGAAAGCATTCCATGTTCCGCCACACATTTAGGGAAATTAAATTCAACAAAGCAAATAAATCTGAACTAGATAGTAAGTATCTGTCATGGTGAAGACAAACAACTGGTTTGTGATATAAAATCCAACTGGTTCCAAAGTCATCCTATTGGGCTTGACCTGTATATGACTCTAGGATGGAAGCAATGTCATGGATCTTAACTTCCCTTCTTCCAGTGAGCCATGAACTATATGGGGTGTTGAAGGATTGGGCTATAAGTGCTGACTTTGCTGGTGATGTGCAATTTCTCTGAATAAGTAAATATTAAAGAGAAAGCACGGGGTCAGCAGCTTCCATGACAACAGCGAGCAAAACAGACAACTAGAAAGCTGCTTGATTTGCGGATTATTTGGGGAAATCATTTGTTTTGTCACCTGCTGGCAATCTTGGGAGCTTCATGAAAACTGTGTTACATTCAAACCAATTCAGCTAAACTTAGCCATGAAGTTATGGCCAACATATGCATATGATTTGGATGCATAGGAGATTTACTAGAATGTTGCCTGGGTTTCAACAACTAAGTTACAGAGAAAGGTTGAATAAGTTAGGTCTTTATTATCTGGAGCGCAGAAGGTTAAGGGGGGACTTGATAGAGGTCTTTTAAATGATGAGAGGGATAGACAGAGTTGATGTGGACAAGCTTTTCCCTTTGAGAATAGGGAAGATTCAAACAAGAGGACATGACTTCAGAATTAAGGGACAGAAGTTTAGGGGTAACATGAAGGGGATCTTCTTTACTCAGCGAGTGGTAGCGGTGTGGAATGAGCTTCCAGTGGAAGTGGTGGAGGCAGGTTCGTTGGTATCATTTAAAAATAAATTGGATAGGCATATGGATGAGAAGGGAATGGAGGGTTATGGTATGAGTGCATGCAGGTGGGACTAAGGGAAAAAAGTTGTTCGGCACGGACTTGTAGGGCCGAGATGGCCTGTTTCCATGCTGTAATTGTTATATGGTTATATGGTTATATGGTTTGCATACCTTTTACTGGAATAACAGGTAGGTTACATGTTATTGCTAGAGTCAGTACTTCACATGTTAGTAACCAGAGAGATGAGAATGCTCTGATAATCAGGCCTTCATGGAATTTGGTCACCCATGCACAGGAGATAAGAGTATTTGCTTTGTGTAGGAAGAAACTGTAGATGCTGATTTACACCGCAGGTAGACACAAAATGCTGGAGTAACTCAGCCGGCCAGGCAGCATCTCTGGAGAAAAGTTGTCAAGTTGGGAAAATGGGAAGTACAATGATATCTGGGGGTCCTTGTTCATCACTGAAAGTAAGCATGCAGGTAACAGCAGGCAGTGAAGAAAGCAAATGGCATGTTGGCCTTCATAACAAGAAGAGTTGAGTATGGGAGCAAAGAGATCTTTCTGTAGTTGTACAGGTCCCCGGTGAGACCACACCTGGTGTATTGTGTGCAGTTTTGTTCTCCAAATTTGAGGAAGGACATTCTTGCTATTGATGGAGTGCAGCATGAGTTTACGAGGTTAATTCCCGGGATGGCCGGACTGTAATATGTTAATAGAATGGAGAGACTGGGCTTGTAGACACTGGAATTTAGGATGAGAGGGAATCTTATTGAAACATACAAGATTATTAAGGGATTGGACACGCAAGAGGCAGGAAACATGTTCCCGATGTTGGGGGAAGTCCAGAACCAGGGGTCACAGTTTAAGAATAAAGAGTAGGCCATTTAGAATGGAAATGAGGATACACTTTTTCACACAGAGAGTTGTGAATCTGTGCAATTCTCTACCTCAGAGGGCGGTGGAGGCCGGTTCTCTGAGAGCTAGATAGGGCTCTTAAAGATAGCAGAGTCAGGGGTAAATGGAGAGAAGGCAGGAACTGGATACTGATTGTGGATGATCAGCCATGATCACATTGAATGGCGGTGCTGGTTCAAAGGGCCGAATGGCCTATTCCTGCACCTATTATCTATTGTCTATTGTTTATTGAATGAGTGACTTTTCGGGTCGAGACCCTTCTTCAGACTTTCTGCCCTGGGTCACCACCATTGTCAGAGTGGAGGAACAGCACCTCATATTTCGCTTGAGTAGCTTACACCCCAGTGGTACGATGCTGCCTAAGTGAAATATGAGATGCTGCTCATCCAATGTGCGTTGGGCCTCACTCAGACAATGGAGGAGGCAAACGGCAGAAAGTCCGAAGAAGGGTCTCAACCCAAAATGTCACCCATTCCTTCTATCCAGAGATGCTGCCTGTCCCGCTGAGTTACTCCAGCATATTTGCTTTGCTCGTTCATCACCTGGGAGAAGATGCGTTTATAAAGCATAAATGGGAAATTGAATCGGGGGGTGCTGAGAATACATAGTCACATTTATGCTGGAGATTGGTCAATTTAGATTCTAGGAGATGGGTCGGTGGATTTCCACAGTTATGCACGTAAAATGACTCACAGCTCTGGTGACAGACCAAGAGTTTGTAGTGTAAGCATGGGACTATTTTTTTCATTCATACTGTCTGCCAGAATCCAAAAAGCTTTAGACTTAATACCACAACAAATGGCAAATCTACTCAGTGAGAAGATTAAAGTCTGTCTGTGCTTATTCCAACTATTCAAGTACATTATGGTACAATCCTAGCTATATATAGCGTGATTGTCAGCATTTCTAATCTTTAATGTTCAAATAAAAATGCTCAAAATTAAAATAAAGCCAACTGCATTGGTGGACTTATTTGTGCTTTGCAAATAAATATCTTCTTACAGCTGAAACATCTTCTTAAAAATGGATTAGTGTGTTTTGCATGTGGCTGGCACAGGTTAATTCAGTTGCTCTGAACTATTGATATTGTGAATACTAGCAATGCACACCATCAGATACAATCACATTTTGCACATAAACTTCAGGCACGATTGACTCACCACTTCTGTCAGTTGCAAATTGACCGTGTTTGTTTTTTTTGTTGCGCTTTTCACTGTAACATTTTTGTATTGTATTGTATATCTTTATTGTCATTTCCTGAGTATTCGCATACCCAGAGGAAACAAAAAAATGTTGCTCAACCAGTGTCCATTCAGTGTGCATGAAAAATAAATAGAAATAAAAAATACATGGATCATGAACAAATTTAACACTCTACTAAACATTCAACAGCCGTTCCGACCAGCAGCGGCACAACAGTGGCTCTGCTGCAGTGTGGGGGTTTGTGCGCGATACTTGGCAGGGGGCAAAGTCCATTTAACAGTCTTATAGCCTGTGGGAAGAAGCTGAGGTGCATCCTGCTGGTTTTTCAGCTAATGCTCCTGTACCTCTTCCCAGATGGGAGGATGGAGAAAATGTCATGCGATGGGTGGTAAGGGTCTTTGATGATGGAGATGGCTCTGTTGATACATCTCTTCCTGTATATGTCCAGCAGGAAGGGGAGTGGAGCACCAATAATCCTGCTGGCGGTCTTCACTATCCTGTCTAGTTGGTGCCGTTCGTACGCCTTGCAGCTCCCGAACCAGGAAGTGATGCCGTATGTCAGTGTGCTCTCGACAGTCCCCCTATAAAAAGTCCATAGGTGTGTAGTGGGGAGGCCTGCTTTACGTAGTCTTCGGAGAGGGTGAAGTCGCTGCTGGGCTCTCTTGACCAGAGCTGTGGTGTTGGCCGTGGACGTCAGGTCATCAGACAGATGTAGTCCTAGGAACTTCATGCTGCTGACCCTTTCCACATCAGCTCCGTCGATGTGCAGAGGTGTATGGTGTTGTTTCCCCGCCCTCCTGAAGTCAACCACCATCTCCTTAGTTTTTCCCATGTTAAGAATGAGGTTGTGGGATTTGCACCAACCTGTGAGCAGCTCCACCTCCATCCTGTACGCCGATTCATCATTGTCACTGATGAGACCCACCACTGTTGTGTCATCAGCGAACTTGTTGATGAAGTTGTTATTGAGTCTGGCAGTACAGTCGTGTGTCAGCAGACTAAACAGAAGGGGGCTTAGGACACAGCCTTGGGGTGAGCCAGTGCTCACGGCTATGGTTTTTGATGTCCTACTGCCCACCCTGACTGTCTGCTGCCGTTGCGACAGAAAGTTCAGGACCCAGCTACATGTGCCAGCATCAACCCCCAACAGCTCCAACTTCTCCACCAGCTGCTGCGGAATGATTGTATTGAAAGCAGAGCTGAAGTCTATGAAGAGGATCCTGGCATAGGTATTTTTCCGATCGAGATGTGACAATACGAGGTTCAGTGTTGTTGAGACTGCGTCCTCTGTGGATCGGTTGGCTCTGTAGGCGAACTGCAGTGGGTCTAGGTCGGCAGGTAGACTATTTTTGATGTGCTGCATAACCAGTCGCTCAAAACACTTCATTACAATGGGTGTTAGGGCCACTGGTCGAAAGTCATTATGGCAGGCTGGGTTTGGTTTCTTCGGGACAGGGACGATGGTGGCACTCTTAAGGCAGTTGGGCACTACTGCCTGGCTGAGTGAGATGTTAAAAATGTCTGTGGACATCTTTCAGTTGCTCGGCACAGTCTCTTAGAACGCATCCAGGAATGGTGTCCGGCCCTGCAGCTTTGCGTGGATTGACGCTGGCAAAGGCCTTTTTAACTCTGGCTGCGGACAGCCTGAGCGACTGGTCACTGGGAGATGGCAGTAGTGCACGTGTCTGGGTGCTGTTTTTAACCTCAAACCGTGCATAGAACTCGTTCAGTTCATCTGGTAGAGAGGGGTCGTTTTGGCATATCCGCAGCGGGGGGGGGGGGGGGGGGGGGCTTGTAGGCAGTGATGGTCTGAAATCCCTGCCACAAGCGACGTGTGTCTTTGTCATTTGCGAAGTGGCTATTGAGTTTTTGTCCGTACAGCCTCTTCGCTTCCCTGATCCCCCGGGATAGGTTACCCCTTGCCAGTTTGTATGGTTTTATGGTTTTATGATTTTATGGTTTAGTTTAGTTGAGAGATACAGCACGGAAACAGACCCTTCAGCCCACCAGGTCCGCGCCGACCCGCGATTCCCGCACATTAACACTATCCTACACCCACTGGGGACAATTTTTACATTTACCAAGTCAATTAACCTACAAAGGTGTATGTCTTTGGAGTGTGGGAGAAAACCCATGCAGATCACGGGGAGAACGTACAAACTCCGTACAGGCAGGTCCCGTAGTCGGGATCAAACTCGGGTGTCCAGCGTTGCATTCGCTGTAAGGTTAGAAGTTGAACAAATTGACATTGTTTGGAGGTCGAGGGAAGACCTGATAAAAGTTTATAACATTCTTAGGGGTAGAGAGACGGCAGAATCTTTTTACAAGGGTGGTAATGTAAAATACTCAAGGAGGTAGTATTAAGGTGAGAGGCAAAAAGTATAAAGAAGACGTGTTTAAAGAGGATGTCTACCAGTGGTGGCGGTGGAAACAAATAAGATGGTGGCGTTTCAGAAACAGTTCAACAGACCTATGACTGTGGAGAGATATGGGTCGTATGCAGAGTTAATTAGTTTAATTTGGTGTCTGTTCAGCAGAGACATTGTGGGCTGAAGGGTCTGTTCCTAGGCTATATTCTCTAAGATCATGTTCACCAGTAAAGAGGGAAATACAGAAATGTACTGAAAGCTGCAGCCATGATTCCCACTGCAACAAGGATCTGGAGCACAGTCTGATTGGAACGTGATTACATCATGGATACTTTCATCAGAGCCAACATCGTTTCCCTTGGTTATACCTTAGGCATCATTATAATCTTTAGGAGGACATAGTGTGCTAAGGCCACTTGTACACTCATCCTGAATGCATGAGCCTGTGAGGATGTGGCTTCATTGCATCACTCGCAGTGGAATACTTGTGTCGCAATGGAAACTGAGTCATTGGCAGACTGATGGTACATGATAGTTGAATGAACGGTATTGAAATGAAGCCAGCCAGTATTTCCCTGCAAGATATGTTGGGCTCAACATAACAGGGTACAAAATTAGTGCTGGATTCATTAAATGTTTCATACAGACCTTCTGGTCAACTCACTATTGCATCAATCATTTAATTGTGTATGACCATATGCTTTTGCCTATGGAAGTCCTTGAAGTGTATAAGCAACTGCATGCTCTGGACATAGGTAAGTTATCTCACCATAGGTCACTCAGTTCATCTGCATTCTCAGCTACCTTCTACAGTGTTTAGTTTAGTTTTGTTTACAGCCACGCACACTAACACCATCCTACAAACACTGGGGACAATTTACATTCATACCAAGCCAATTAACCTACAAACCTGCACGTCTTTGGAGTGTGGGAGGAAGCCTGAGATCCAGGAGAAAAGCCACGCAGGTCACGGGGAGAACGTACAAACTCCGTACAAACAATACCCGTAGTCAGGATGGAACCCGGGTCTGTGGCGCTGTAAGGCAGTAGCTCTACCGGTGTGCCACCATGTTTGACATGGTGGCTGCAAGCATCAGATGAAGTAACAAATGTCTTCATATTTGATCTTTTATTGGTCAATGGTGAATGGTTCAATGGCACTTTATGGTCATGTGTGCTGAGGAGGTACAGTGCAATATTTTGTATACAGTTCAGTAAAAGTATCATTATACATAGAGCATCTCAGATACAGTGCAAGTGTCCAGCAGAAGCTGGGCCTTCTGGGTGGGTTCCCAGTCTGCGGCAGGGTCATCTGTCCATGTGGGTGAGCCAGGCCTCCATCAATTTCCTGGCAGCTCCTCCATCCTCGGCCCATGGTGAGTGAGTCCTCAGTTTGTGCGGGTGAGCTGGGCCTCGGTCCACGGTCTACGGCAGGTGAGCCCTTGGTCTGCAGTGAGCAAGCTGGGCCAGCCTGTGGCTCCTCATTCTTCTGTGGCGGGCGGGCTGCATCTTCTGGGCAGGTCCTCGGTCCTCTTCCTGTGGTGGGTGAATCCACAGACTAGGCCGGACCTTCTGGGTGGGTCCTCGATCCTTGGCCCAGGGCTGGCGAGCCGGACATTCTAGTGGAGTTCTCCGTCCCTTGTCCATGGCAGGCAGCCATGCTGGTAGGCCTGGCCGTGGATTACTTGGATACTCCCACCACGCACCTTGCATCGGAGTTCTTGGCTGCCTGAAAAGGGAAAGTTGCAAAGTTGTCTCAGCGATGAAGCTGAAGTGGGAAATAAGAGTGATTGTACATGTGCAGCTTATAATTCACTGAGAGATTGTAAAATCATGTTGATGAGACTTGTGAGACAGCAAATTAACTGCAAAAGAGTTAACCATATAACCATCTAACAATTACAGCACGGAAACAGGCCATCTCGGCCCTACAAGTCCGTGCCGAACAAATTTTTTTTCCCCTTAGTCCCACCTGCCTGCACTCATAGCATAACCCTCCATTCCCTTCTCATCCATATGCCTATCCAATTTATTTTTAAATGATACCAATGAACCTGCCTCCACCACTTCCACTGGAAGCTCATTCCACACCACTACCACTCTCTGAGTAAAGAAGTTCCCCCTCATGTTACCCCTAAACTTCTGTCCCTTAATTCTGAAGTCACGTCCTCTTGTTTGAATCTTCCCTATTCTCAAAGGGAAAAGCTTGTCCACATCAACTCTGTCTATCCCTCTCATCATTTTAAAGACCTCTATCAAGTCCCCCCTTAACCTTCTGCGCTCCAGAGAATAAAGACCTAACTTATTCAACCTATCTCTGTAACTTAGTTCTTGCAAAACCAGAGACTGGATTCTGATTTCATGTTGTGTGCTGTCTGTGTGGAGTTTGCACGTTCCCCAGTTGGCCATGTGGAGTTCCACAAGGTATCCACACTCCCTCTCATTTTGCAAACATTTGTGGGCAGGAGGTTCAATGGCCAATAGAAATTGCCTGTGATTTGGAGATAACTGGTAGAATCAGAAGGAAATTGATGTTGGGGGGAATAAAATAGACAATAGGTGCAGGACCAAGCCATTCGGCCCTTCAAGCCAGCACTGTCATTCACTGTGATCATGGCTGATCATCCACAATCAGTACCCAGTTCCAGCCTTCTCCCCATATCCCTTGACTTCGCAATCTTTAAGAGCTCTATCTAACTATTTCTTGAAAGCATCCACTGCCTTCCGAGGCAGAGAATTCCACAGACTCACAACTCTCTGGAATTAATGGAGGATTACTGTCAATAGCTGATAGCTGTGGGGAATACATCAGCTATGTAATACAGAAACTAAAAGGCCATGCTACAACTAATAAAACAGAAGATAGACACAAAATGCTGGAGTAGCTCAGCGGGACTGGCAGCATCTCTGGAGAGAAGGATGGGTGACGTTTTGGGTCAAGACCCTTCTTCAGACTCATTCAGGGGAGAGGGAAACGAGAGATATGGAAGGGTACTAAGAGCATGTCAGGTGTGAAAAGGACAGATCAAAGCAGATGCCGATGAAGGAAATGTAGAATGGGTCAGTGTTGGCTGAGGGGAAGATGAAACAGTCATTAGGCTGACCTATACTGTGTGCCATTGTGTTCACAGGATTTATAATGGGAATGATAGTTATGAGGAGAGATTGTCTAGGTTGGGGTTATTTATCTTTAAAATAACAACGGAGGGGAGATTTAATTAAATTGAATGAAATTGTGAGAGAAATTGTCAGATGGATGTACATGGAAGAATCGTAGGGCAGCCCGGTGGAACAGCGGTAGAGTTGCTGCCTTACAGCGCCAGAGTCCCGGGTTCAATCCTGACTACAACTGCTGTCTGTACGGAGTTTGTACGTTCTTCCCGTGACCACGTGGGTTTTCTCCAAGATCTTTGATTCCCTCTCACACACCAAAGACGTACAGGTTTGTAGGTTAATTGGCTTGGTATAAGTGTAAATTGTTCCTAGTGTGTGTAGGATAGTGTTAATCGTTGGTTGGTACGGACTCGCTGTGCCGAAGGACCTGTTTCTGTGCTGTATCTCTAAACTAAACTAAACTACATTCATTTCTTTTGGCAGAGAGGACAATGGATTTTGAACATGGATGCATGTTGATTGGTGCATGGATCTGAGAGAAGTTAGCATTTTCTTACTTAAGTGGTGAAATTCAATGCTTGCAAAGGTGCTGAAGGTGGAAACCCTTTGCCACATTTAAACACAATGAACACTTGAGTATCCATAATGTACAAGAAAGAGGGATGAACCTAAATAGTGGATTTTTGGGCAGGGTTGGATAAATGGAGTAAATGGGCCAAATGACATCCTATGCTGTAAATGTCCATGAGTTTGTGATTTACGAGTTGCGGTTACTGTACGTACATAGAGTCTATTGAGACACTTAATTTGGCTTTATTTATATTGTATTTTAATGACCACACAGCCAGGCTGGTTGAATTTTTGGGTTGTCAGCAGCGATACAATAATAAAGAACACAAACCACAATCTATATTGTAGTCTATATTCCTTTCATTCATTTCAACTGATATCACCTCTCACTCTTGTTGCAGCATGTGCTAGGGTTATAATGGGAGGACAGCTCTTCTGCGTCTCATTATTCCACCTGGTGCCTGCAGCCCTACAGCAGAATATTGCACAGCTTCAACTTTCTCATATTTTGCCATTGCTTTAAGCAAGCTGTAATATTACTTTGTGGTGCAAGGAACTGCAGATGCTGGTTTGACCTGTGGAGTTGCTCCAGCTTGTTGTGTCTACCTTTGTAATATTACTTTGATCTGTCTTCCACACCCAGTGTAGCTCCAATTTCAGTTTAGTTTAGTTTAGAGATACAGCGCAGAAACAGGCCCTTTGGCCCACCGAATAGCAATCCCCACACATTAACACTACACCACACACACCAGGGGCAATTTACACTTATTACGAGTAGACAAACCCAAACCAATTAACCTACAAACCTGTACGTCTTTGGAGTATGGGAGAGAGCCCACGCAGGTCACGGGGAGAACGTACAAACTCCATACAGACAGCACCCGTAGTTGGGATCGAACCTGGGTCTCTGGTGCTGCAAGCGCTGTAAGGCCGCAACTCTACCGCTGCGCCATCGTGCCGCTCTCATTTTAGAGATGCAAGCTGGATTTGAGGCTTTTATATACACTAGACAGCTGACCTATTTTTGGTTTACAGAACTGGATTCCATGGAAAATGTTAAGCTTTTCTGTAGTCTGCTGACTCTGGCTGATCAGTGAATTCAGCACAGATGTGGTGTTGGTCTTTCATGGGTGGTCCTGTCCAGGCTAATCCAGTGCTGTTTAATTTAGCCCACAGCGGACTTCTCCATAGAGTCTGAAGTAAAGAGGAAATGGAGGAGCAATTAAAATTATAAATCAATACCACTAACAGTGAACATAGAAATATAGAAATAGGATAAAGCTGCTGGTAGAATCAGAAGAAAATTGATGTTGGTGGAAATAAAATAGACAATAGACAATAGGTGCAGGAGTAGGCCATTCGGCCCATCAAGTCAGCACCGCCATTCAATGTGATCATCCACAATCAGTATTTTTTCAAAATCAGTATCAGTTCCTGCTTTTTCCCCATATCCCTTGATTCTGTTAGCCCTAAGAGCTAAATCTAACTGTGTAAGAAGGAACTGCAGATGCTGGTTTAAACCAAAGATTGACACAAAAAGCTGGAGTAACTCAGTGGGATAGGCAGCATCTCTGGAGAGAAGGAACAGGTGACATTTCGGGTCGAGACCCTTCTTCAGAACTGTCTCTTGAAGACAGTTAGTGAATTGGCCTCCACTGCCTTCTGTGGCAGAGAATTCCACAGATTCACAACCCACTGGATGAAAACAGTGCAGCGTAGGTTTACAAGGTTAATTCCCGGGATGGCGGGACTATCATATGCTGAAAGAATGGAGCAGCTGGGCATGTACACTCTGGAGTTTAGAAGGATGAGAGGGAATCTCATTGAAACATATAAGATTGTTAAGGGCTTGGACATGCTAGAGGCAGGAAACATGTTCCCGATGTTGGGCGAGTCCAGAACTAGAGGCCACAGTTTAAGAATAAGGAGTAAGCCATTTAGAATGGAGACGAGGAAACATTTTTTCCTCACAGAGAGTGGTGAGTCTGTGGAATTCTCTGCCTCAGAGGGCGGTGGAGGCAGGTTCTCTGATGCTTTCAAGAGAGAGCTAGATAGGGCTCTTAAAAATAGCGGAGTCAGGGGATATGGGGAGAAGGCAGGAACCGGGTAGTGATTGGGGATGATCAGCCATGATTACATTGAATGGCGGTGCTGGCTCAAAGGGCCAAATGGTCTACTCCTGCACCTATTGTCTATTGTCTATTATCTATTGGATGAAAACATTTTTCCTCATCTTAGTCCTAAATGGCCTACATCTTATTCTTAAACTGCGACCCCTGGTTCTAGACTCCCCCAGCATGGGGAACATTTTTCCTGCATCTAGCCTGTCCAATCCAAGATGTTTGAGCGTGTAACATGTTCACATGAAATGTATCCTTCACTGTTTAACAAAGTCTACCATCTTCAGAAACTAAGGAGCTGGGTTTTCCCAGGTGAAGCTCAGATTTGCTTTTGAAAAAACATACAAATTGTACCATTGACTAAAATTAAAGCCATTGTATTTCCTACAAGAGATTTATATTCCCCAGGAGGTAAGCAACTGGCTGCTCTGTGCCTTTGCTGAATTAGGCGTAAATTTATGTGTTTATGTGTAAATTTATGTGCTTTGATTTAAGTGTTTAAGTTGCACCGTGTTATTAATATACTCCTGTTTACATTATTTATACACTTGGCGCTGTTGAAAAGCCATCCTACCCCGTATGATTCATGGATATTTTTGGAAATATAAATATTATGATTTACTTTGCTGCAGTAACTGCAAAGATATCTCAAGTCTGCCCTGCATCATTTGAAATACAAAGGCCATGAAATCTACACTTACTTACTTGGCATTTAATCCATCTGAGCAAGAGAATGGATACAGTGTACAGTTTAGCAAATGATTTGTTTCATTTGACCCTCCCTCTTCACATGCATTGTTTCCCACTAACTGATAACATCGTGTTTTCTTCACCCTTCCACCAAATAATAAAATAAATCAAAGTAACACCGCCAAACAGGGCTGTTGAGGCTGCCTGCCAACAAGAAACTGAAAATGAGAAGTTGCAGGTAGCTTTTCTGTACTGTACATTCTGATATCACCATCAATTGTAATGTATTAGGGATTCATTTACATCCAGGCATTGATGGCTCCATATCTGATGAAGGATGTGCTGCCTCTGGAGGTTCATGAGAATGATCCCAGGGATGAGTGGGTTAACATATGATGAGCGTTTGTCGGCACTGGGCCTGTACTCACTGGAGTTTAGAAGGATGAGGGGACATTGATTGAAACTTACCGAATAGTGAAAGGCTTTGGATAGAGTGGATGTGGAGAGGATGTTTCCACCAGTAGGAGAGTCTAGGACCAGAGGTCACAGTCTCTGAATAAAAGGACGTTGCTTTAGTAAGTAGATGAGGAAGAATTTCTTTAATCAGAGGGTGGTGAATCTGTGGAATTCTTTGCCACAGAAGGCCGTGGAGGCAAATTGATATTTTGAAGGCAGAGATAGATAGATTCTTGATTAGTATGGCTGGCAGGGATTTTGGGGAGAAGGCAGGAGAATGGGGTTGAGAGAGGAAGATAGATCAGCCATGATTGAATGGCGGAGTAGAATTGATGGGCCGAATGGCCTAAGTCTGCTCCTATCACTTATGAAGTGATGCTCAAGTTACTTATCCAGGTGCCCAAGTGGTTAGATTATCGTCTTTAGTGCTGTCCTCCAGTAACAGACATTTCAAATCATCACCACTTTGTTTATAAAAGTCCTTTCATTAATTTGCTCCCTGTATTGTTTCGCCTCAGTTGTATTCACCCAGGATGGGTTTGTGCTTGTCCCGACCCTATCTTGACCCAGCTCATTATCATACCAATAAAAAGGCTGGCAAGTGCTGTGCTAGTCTCATTTCAACCAGACTCGCTTGTTTGTCTGCTTTGAAGAGACGAGAGTAGGGGTTTCTTCATGAATGGGCTGCAGCACAAAATCCGATGGCTTCATCTATCCATGCACCATGAATGGGAGATTACGAGATTAAGCCTCCCTTTAGAATAAGCCCTTTGATGTAAACATTTTTGTCGGTTTTGTTTAGCGATGGTAGGGGTGGGATTTCATGACCCTTGCACAGGTTATATCTCTGGGTGGGCGGCAGGGAGAGGTTTGTCCAAACACAGTGCTGTGTTCCTAGACAAACTAAGGGCTGTGTGGAATTTGGAGGCAGGTGCCTCAGTCTCTTATGCTGCCTTGGAGACAGTCAGAACCTATTTATCCCCAGGGTGGAAATATCAAAGACCAGAGGCCTTGGTTTAAGTTGATAGGGGCAAGGGTGAAAGTGGATGTGTGGGGAAAGATTTTTACACAGAGGGCAGTGGGTGCCTGGAATGTATTGCCAGAGATGATGATGAAGCAGATATAATGGTATTTAAGAGGCTTTTAAACAGGCACATGGATACGCTGGGAATAGAGAGGTATGGATAATCACTGGGCGGGCATGGTGGTGTAGCGATAGAGTTGCTGCCTTACAGTGCTTACAGCACCGGAGACCCAGGTTCAATCCCAACTACGGGTGCTGGCTGTATGGGGCTTGTACCTTCTCCCCATCACCATGAGGGTTTTCTTCGAGATCTTTGGTCTCCTCCCATGGTCCAAAGTCATAGAGCTCTGTAGGTGAATTGGCTTGGCATAAAATGTAAATTGTCCCCAGTGTGTGTGTAGGGATAATATGTTAATATACGGGGATCATCGGTCAGCACAGACTCAGTGGACTGAAGGGCCTGTTTCCGCATTGTATCTCTAAACTAAACTAAACTAAATCTGTAGGCAGATGAGATGAGTTTAATTGAGCATGATGTTCAGCACAGACATTGTGGGCTGATTCACCTGTTCTACTGTACCTGGTTGTGCCGAGGAAAGCCTTGTGAGGAACCAGGAAGTAAAGCTAGCATCATACTCTGCATCATATGCAATGCCAACCCATGTGAACTATGTATGGGACCCAGCACTAAACAAATCCAAGCCACCACCCATGCTTGGAGAAAGTTGGATGCCTGGATCTAACAGATCTCTCTTTTCAATACAAGTCATTCGCACAAAATATGATGGGAATTTTCCTTTTACAATTAATTGGAAAATTCAATTGTATTACCCATTAGATGAAAGTGCTCACCCAACTCCCTCTCATGTTTTCTCCTATTCCTGTTCAGTGCCCGATGAGTTAAGGTTTATTCTGAATTAAATGGGCTTTTCTAAGCTGTTATAGCTCTTTAATTTCTTTGCATTTCCTATCAGTTCTTCCTTCTTCTGGGGGTGCCCTTCCCTGTAGGCGTATCCAATTCAATTCATTCATTCATCACTGAATCACAAATATAATCACAACGGTACACACAAAGTGCTGGAGTAACTCAGCAGGACAGGCAGCATTTCTGGAGAGACGGAATGGGTGATGTTTCGGGTCGAGACCCTTCTTCAGACCATGCACTTGATAAATTGGTGAAATAACTGCACTTTATTTCAATTTCCCTTTTTTTGTAAATAAAGATTAAAAGCCTATTTTACTAAAGCTATATGAAGTGAAACCTAATTTACAGTAAGGGCCCTTTCCCATTGATAATACTTATTAGCCACTGAAGGAAGGAACTGCAGATGCTGGTTTACACCGAAGATACACACCAAATGCTGGAGTAACTCAGCGGGACAGGCAGCATCAGCTACTGTAGATTAGTAAAACATGAGGCTTTGTACCGGTGACAATTGTACTGTATGAAGTTGGTTTGTGCAATGAGTGAGCGTAATCTACTTTAGGGTAGCAAGGTGGCACAGTGGTAGAGTTGCTGCCTTACTGCACGTGTAGCACCAAGACCCAGGTTTGATCACGACTATGGCCGTTGTCCATACGGAGTTTGTATGGTGACCGTGTGGAGAAAGATCTGTGTAGGAATACATCGGTGAAACCAAACGCAGGCTGGGCGATCGTCTCACGGAACACCTTCACTCAGCCCCCCTGAACCAACCTGATCTCCCGGTTGAAGGACACTTTAATTCTCCTTCCCATTCCCACACATACTTTTCTGTCCTTGGTCTCCATGGTCAGAGTGAGGCTAAACACACATTGGAGGAGCAGCATCTCATATTTTGCTTGGGCAGCTTACCGCCCAGCCGTATAAATATTTATTTATCTCACTTCAAGTAGCCCTGGCATTCCCTCTTTCTAGCCCCCCCACCCCCCCCCCACCCCCCCCCCCCCCCTTCCCCCTCCCCCCCCCCCCCCCCCACCCAAATCGCACTAGCTTCTTATTTTTACTCTACAAACAGCTTTCCCTTTATCATCGTTACTTTTTTGCATGCCTTGCATTCATTGTTCTTTACCTCTCCACATCACCATCTATATCTCTCATTTCCCTTACCTCGAACTAGTCTGAAGAAGGGTCTCGACCAGAAACGTCACCCATTCCTTCTCTCCAGAGATGCTGCCTGTTCCGCTGAGTTACTTCAGCTTTTTGTGTCTATCTTCAGTTTAAACCTGCTTCTGCCATTCCTTCTTGAATTGAATTGAATTGAATTTATTTGTCATTCGGAACTTTCGGTCTGAACGAAATTTCGTTGCCTTGCAGTCATACGTATAATAAAAATGACAAAAACACCCAATAAACACAAATTTAACATCCACCACAGTGAGTTCACCAGGCACCATGGAAGGCAAAGTCTTAAAGTCTCTGTCTCTTCCCTCCTTGTTCTCCCTCTGCGCTGAGGCGATCCAGGCTTCCAATGTTGTGACCCCACCGGGTGATGGTAAGTAATGTCAGTCCCGCGGCTGAATCCAAGCTCTGCGAACGGGCCGGTTCAAACCCCGCGGCCTGAGGTGGTCGAAGCTGCCGTCCTCCAGTCCAGCGGACGCAGCTGTTGTTGCGGGAGCTCCTGTGACCTGCGAGCTCCCGACGATGTCGTCCACTGTGTCCGCGGCCGAGCCTCCGAGGTCGGGTCGCCGCCGGAAGGCCAGAATGCCGCTACAGCTCCGAGGCTGAGTCGCCGCTGCCGCCAGAAGGCTGCCACAGCCCCGAGGCCGCGAGCTCCGCCATTAGGCCTCGGCGCAGACGCAGGCGGAGACGGAGACGGGGGATATGACAGAAAAGTTGCATCCCCCGAAGGAAGAGACGAAAAACATGTTTCTCCCCCCCCCCACCCACACACATACATAACCTAATAAACCAAAAATCAACTAAAACAGGACAAAATAACAGAAAAAAAGAAAGAACAGACGGACTGCAGGCGAGCCGCAGCTGCCAAGGCAGCGCCGCCATCTTGAACAAGAGTGCAGAGAAGATTTACGAAGATTTTTCCAGGAATTGAGGGTTTGAGCTATAGGGAGAGGCTAGGACTTTATTTCTTGGAGCCCAACAGGATGAGGGTTGATCTTGTCGAGGTGTACGAGATTATGAGGTGAATAGATAGATAGGATAAATGCACAGTATCATTAGGGGAATCAAGAATCAGAGGTCATATATTTAAGATGTGAGGGGAAAGATTCAATAGGAAGCTGAGGAGCATCTTTTTCACACCAAGGGTGGTGGGTGGTATGGAACAAGCTGCCAGAGGACGTAGTTGAGGCAGCTATTATTACAACATTTACAATACATTTGGATAGGTACATGGATTGGTGAGGTTTAGAGGGAAATGGGGAAAATGTGGGCAGGTGGTACGTGTATCATTTTGGTTGGCATGGGTAATTTGAGCCAAAGGCCCTGTTTCAGTGTGGTATGAATTTGACTCTATGTAGCAGCAGAATTTATTATTCTTGTGATCAACATTTTTAATTCTCTTAATTAACCTGAGGTTTCCTGGGATTTTTTTGCATTACCCATCTAAGTGGCCATGACCATCGGCCATGTCCAAATTGTGTGTTGTATGGGTTGTTGGTAAGCACTGGTTTCATCATCCTTCAGTTTGTGTGAGATATCTATAAACAAGGACTTTAGAAACGTAGAAACATAGAAAATAGGTGCAGGAGGAGGCTATTCGGCCCTTCAAGCCAGCACCGCCATTCATTGTGGTCATGGCTGATCAGCCCCAATCAATAACCCATGCCTGCCTTCTCCCCATATCCCTTGACTCTACTAGCTCCTAGAGCTCTATCTAACTCTCTCTTAAATCCATCCACTGATTTGACCTCCACTGCTCTCTGTGGCAGGGAATTCCACAAATTCACACAACTCTCTGGGTGAAGAAGTTTTTTCTCACCTCAGTCTTAAATGACCTCCCCTTTATTCTAAGACTGTGGCCCCTGGTTCTGAACTTGCCCAACATTGAGAACATTTTTCCTGCATCTAGCTTGTCCAGTCCTTTTATAAATTTATATGTTTCGATAAGATACCCCCTTATCCTTCTAAACTCCAGTGAATACAAGCCTAGTCTTTTCAATCTTTCCTCATATGACAGTCCCGCCATCCCTGGGATCAATCTTGTGAATGCTTGGAAGGAACACTCTTGTTCTTTTTCAAAAAGCATAGTTTTGGGACATGTTTCTGCTGAAACTGCATTCAGCCACAAAATGCTGCAGTAATTCAGCGGACAAGCAGCATCTCTGGAGAGAAGGAATGAGTGACGTTTCGGGTTGAGATCTTTCTTCAGACTCCATTCAGCTATCTGCCCAAAGATTGCCCACCAAGTTTTCTATAGTTACTGAGGTTGGAACTTGGTACGATTTCTTCTTGATCTATTTATCCTTTTACAAAACTTATTGCTTAAATGAATTTGTCAGCAGCGGTACAATGATAAAGAACACACAATACACAATAAAAATTTAACACAAACATCCACCACAGCATTCATCACTGTGGTGGAATGCACAAAATTTGTCCAGTCCTCCTCCATTTCCCACCTTGGTCGGGACCAGAGTCCAAAGTCAGTCCAGGGTCGGCTCTTCCTCACCCGAGACCACGGCTTTAGTTTGGTGTAGGCCGCAGGCCGGCCGTCGAAGATTTAAAGTCCCCGCCGCAGCCAGAAGCACCGCAGACCGCAGGGCCAGCGGTAGAAGATCCCCTCTAGGGGTGATGGTAAGTCCACGCCGGGTCCGCGGTAGAAGTTGGCCGCGGGCCGGCGGTGGAAGCTCCTTCTTCTCCCGGGTCCCCCACGAGGGATCCCGGGCTGTAGACGCCGTGCCATTTGAAACTCTGCAGATCGCGGCTTCAGGCCGCCGGCTGCCGTGGGCCAGCGAAACGGAGTGCTCCCCTCCGGCGAGCCCCAGCGAGGGCTCACCCGCTCCACGCCGAGAGTCCACGCTGCGCCCGCCGCTGAAGCCCCGGGCGCGTCTCCGGGAAAGGCCGTCCGATCCTCGTTGTTAGGCCACGGGGGAGGCGACCTGGAAAAAGTCGCCTCTCCATGGAGGAGGCGACCAAAACGGTTTCCCCCTCACCCCCCCACCCCATCCCACACACAAGAAACACAAAGAAACACAAAAAACATACTTTAAAACATACAAAAAAAACAAAAAAATTGAAAATATACGGACACGCTGCTGACAGAGCGCCGGCTTGCACCGACCACGTGGGGTCTTGGTTGATGTGAGAAGAATGTCTAATCAGATCTAGTTACATGTGCACCTTCACTGAGACCTATTTCCAAGGATTGGACAAGTGACTTGGCCCTGCCTCATTATACGAATCATTATCCATGGCGCTTGGTACGTCTGGTCTTAACTATCCCAATGTAATTCTAACTGACCTCCTTCAATCCACCCTGCTAAAGCCATTGGGCACAACCCAAAGCTGTGCCAGTCTCTTCATCACAGAAGGACATGACTGAAAAGTAATAAAGTTCACAGAAGTTACTACTTGAACATGGGATTATAACCTTGGAGAGATAGAAACATAGAAACTAGATGCAGGAGGAGGCCATTTGGCCCTTCGAGCATGCAGTCATTCATTGTGACCATGGCTGATCGGCCCTTATCAATAACCCGATGCCTGCCTTCTCCCCATACCCCTTGATTCCACTAGCCCCTACAGCTCTATCTAACTCTCTCTTAGATCCATCCAGTGACTTGGCCTCCACTGCCCTCTGTGGCAGGGAATTCCATAAATTCACAACTCTCTGGGTGAAAACTTTTTTTCTCACCTCAGTATTAAATGGCCTCCCCTTTATTCTAAGACTGTGGCCCCTGGTTCTGAACTTGCCCAACATTGAGAACATTTTTCCTGCATCTAGCTTGTCCAGTCCTTTTATAATTTTATATGTTTTTTTGAGACCACCCCTCACCCTTCTAAACTCCAGTGAATACAAGCCTAGTCTTTTCAAGCTTTCCTCATATGACAGTCCCGCCATCCCAGGGATCAATCTCATGAACCTACGCTGCACTTCCTGAATCACAGGGATGTCCTTCCTCAAATTAGGAGACCAAAACTGTACACAATACTCCACGTGTGGTCTCACCAGAGCCCTATACAACTGCACAAGAATCTCTTTACTCCTATACTGAAATCCTCTTGTTATGAAGGCCAACATTCCATTAGCTTTCTAATGGCCGGTTCTCACGGTGCAACCTGACGCAAGATGTCACCAGAGTGAAGTGGTCGTGGTCCAGCACGAGTTCCACATGATATAACGGGGGGTAGATAAAGAGTTCCCACGGTACTCAGCAATTCTGTCATTTGTGCGAGTGACTTGTCTGTCTCCCGATCTTTCCCGTTAATCGTGAATGAACATCGTGGACTGTAGTGTAGTTAATCACGTGGCACAAACGATGTCACTTTTTTTCACACTATAAAAATATCCTCCGTTCGTAGAATTGGCTCATTTGCAGACATGCCTATACAAAGTTGGTTCGAGTACAGGCTGGTTGTTATTTTCATTGACGTGCTGTATGCATTAACGCAACATGTGCATCGAAAACGCTTGCATGAAGGCAGAAGGGTGAGATTAATTAAAAAGAGAATTAAGAGGAAGTCTCACTGGGTTAAGCCCATGTTTCAACGGAGACCTCAATTTGGACAATATGAGCAACTGCTTAATGTGCTGTGCGAAGAGGATAAAAGTGCATTCAAAAACTTTGTCAGAATTTCACCCGAGCTCTTTAATGAGTTAAAGAATAATTAAAGGTAACTGCAAAAACAACACTTTTACATCTGTAGCATTGTATGTTTTTAAATCATGGATAACATTAAATTGTTCTCCTGTACATAAACTAATATATTGTTATAGATACTCACATGAGCACCCGGGATACTCCACAGCCTTCGTCTCCAGCAGGTTGCGCTTTCTCTCCCTATTTCTATAATCCTCTCTGGATTTGTCATAGAAAATCTCATTGCATTGGTACCACTCCACCAGTTCCCCCTCTTGTTCCCTGTTGAAGTTATATGGCCTTACCTTCTGCCATCTTCCCTTTACGTTATCGTCTGCTGAGGCTATTGGGGAGGCAACAGCTACTGGGGAGGCAATCTCAAATCCACCTTGATCACCCTCTCCCTGCTCCAAGGAGCCCACAGCCAGTGGTATCTCTGGCATCTTCTCTTGCCTCTCCACCCGTCTCTCTTGCTGAGTCTCCTCCTCATTTACCTGCATGGCTAAAAACATTCTGACTTTCTTTGACCCCTTTCTTTGCGCTTTCTGAGAGGCATCTCTGCAAGTCTTTTTACTGTGAAAAAGATTCTCAAACAATGACAATTAGGTGGGACGTCCTCGATGGACACATGGTCCATTGGCGATATTGAGACCACCTTTTTTACTCACCTTATGTCCCCTCTGTCAAGCTTCCGGGTTTACCGTTCGCAGGAGTTCCCACGGTACCCGCAAGAGTCATTACGGATATCGCACGGATATTGCACTGGCATCTGCGTTCATACAATGTTGCAACGCTCACCACAAAGTGCTCAAGTCACTCTTGGAGAAATTCAAAAATGTTTGAATTTTCTCCCGACCTTACAAAGTTACATGACTACCTGCCGTTAGCGCCACGGAGGTCCTCGGTGGTCCACGAATGCCGTACTGTTATCGCAGGAGGTTCCCACAATGTTAAACTCTTGTTAAGTCTTGCGTCAGGTCGCACTGTGAGAAAGCCCTTTTAGATTAGATTAGTTTAGATTAAACAAACTGGACCTGTACTGTGTACTATGAGAGAGGATCTATACGAAAATAGAAAATTCTTACTGGTCTTGATATTAAATACCATTATGCGTTATTATTTTTCTCCACACGCCTTTCCTGTGCAAACCAAAGTTTTCTTGAGTCCCTAATATTTAATAATCTGTTGTTCATTATCTTGCATATAATTGGCAACAGAGTCTCCATGACCCTCGTAGATATCAATCTTGCAAGGTTCATAACTCTCTGCAGGTCAATCCTTTATATCAGATTGTGAACCCTGGTTCTGGACACCTCAGCCAGGAGTAATGTGATCACTGCATCTATTCCATCAAGACTTGGTGTGGGGATGTGGTTTCCTTTGGCTGTGGTGTTTGGCACCAGAGATCGGTCGTCAGGCCCAGAAATGAGAACAGTTGTTTAATTTAGAGAATCTTTGGGATTGTTGACCCCAGGGGTGTGGAGGCTCCATTGTTGAGCAAGAAAATAAATATATTAAAGAATAGACACAAAATGCTGGAGTAACTCAGCGGGACAGGCAACATCTCTGGATAGAAGGAATGGGTGACGTTTCGGGCTGAGACCATTCTTCAGACGGAGAGTCAGGGGTGAGGGAGACACAGGGATATGGAAGTGTAAGGTCTGAGAATGAGACATCAAAGGGGATGTGGATCGGGAAAAATGTGGGACTAGATCATTGTTAGCGAGGAGAAGCTGACAACAAAGCATACAGAGATAACATTTAATCTAAAGGATATGTGGTTAATGCAGGAAAATGACACTGAAGTAAATGATCAGCCAAAATGTCATTGAATGTGGAGCAGGCTTGAGGAGTTAAATTGCCAGATCTACTGTAATTCCCATTTCTCATGTTCTTAACCACAGTAAGCCCTGTTCATCATAGATGAACCAAACCATCATAGATTCTGGTTATCCAGTGATTGATTTTCTTTAAAGTAACTTTGTTATTTTCAAATCCCTCTATCTTCTTACTGATCCCTATCTTAATAATTCCCTCCAGCTCGACAAGCTAGTAAAATCTGAGTTCCTCCAGATTCAGGACGTTTGAGCATCCTTATGTATAATTACATCACCATTGGTACCAACATTGTTACACCATGGCAACCTCTCACATTTTCTTCCTAATCCTCTGCCAGTAGAAGAAGCCCCTTTAAAACTCACCTCAAATGAAGTTTTAGCCATCTGCCATAATATTGTCATAGTGGCAGAATGTTAGGTTTAGTTTGATGGCACTCCAGTAAAGAGCGTTGCCATGTTAAAGGTGTACATAAACAGGAATTATTGATCTTCAATGCCAGCAGCAGAAGGAAACTTGGTCACATAAAACAAATTAGTGGAACTTGATAATTAACTTTCCTTCCTCAATTATTATTAAAAATGAAACATTTTCCTCGTGTAAGCCCTTGGTACACATTACTTTGACCAGGTTTTATGCATGTGATTCCTTAGATCAGCCTCATTTTGCAGACTATGCTCTGCTCAGCCAAAGCTCAATACACATGTTTTTTTAATTCTGTTCAATACAAGCAAGAGCAGTATATGCTTTATCCATATCCATATCCATATTTATCTATCTATCTATCTATCTATCTATCTATCTATCTATCTATCTATCTATCTATCTATCTATCTATCTATCTATCTATCTATTATTATATAAAACTCTTGTGCCATCTGACCGGCTGCCGTCCGGCTGCCTTTTGATTCGTTACATCGTGTGATGTCACAATGCCCAATGCTCGCAGATGTCCAATCGGAATGGCCGATGCTCGCAGATGTCCAATCGGAATGGATCCATTTACATGTATGGCTGCCAGCTGCATTTCTTCCTTAGATTCCTTGCCGAATCCAGACGCACAATCGCCGACATCTTTTCCATTTCGGTAGAGATTTCACTTTTCTTTCTAAGTATCCACTCCTCATTACATTTCGTCGTGTTTAAGTACACGTTTTTAATCAAATCCTTCTCCCCCCCCCCCCCCCACTCACTCATTTTGTCGCCTCCTGCTGGCCAGCGACCATAACGGCTGCTGGCGCCCGCCACTCGCCTCAAGTTGCCTTTAAAAACAGCCGCACCGCTGATTGCTCGAATTTTCAGTTGGAGGACCACGTCTCCCATGGGGGCTACGGGTAGGGAACGGCTGCGTTGGGGGAGCAGACCCAACGGGTCTGCCCTTGGTCTAGTAACTATTAAAACTATGATCTTGTATGTGTGTGGATGTGTGTGTATCTATTTATTTGTTCGTGTGCGACCACAATTTTGGAAAAAACGACGCACTAACAGTAAAATGTTTACATATTCTGGTAGAAATTTTCCCCGTGAAGTCAAAAATCGCCTTATTTGAAAGATTTATGCATTATTTCTCGAGTTATTAATCAAAATATTCAAAGATCTGAAGAAACTTGGAAAAAAAATAACTGCTTATTCCCTGATCTTACTGCTGTGACGTCACAATGGCATTGTAGCCCTGCTCGCAACATTGCTATCCAAATACACTGAGTCCTGCTGGCCCCAGCATGTGCAAATGCATTTTTTTAAGACACAGAACTCTGAGTTCTGTTAGCTATGAAGTGCAATTGCATTTTTTTGTTTAAAAATGAGGGAGGGTGCTTAAGGTGAAATGAGCAGCCCCTGCACAATTGTCGGCTATGAGTGAGTGGTGGAATATTGTGTTGGGGAATGGGTTGCTTTGAGGAACCAGGCCTCCCATGTGACAGGGACCCAACGAGTCCTACTTGGTCTAGTATGTTTATAAAATCATGAGAAGAATAGATCGGGTAGAAGCACAGAGTCTCTTGCCCAGTGTAGGGGAATCGAGGATTAGAGGACCTTCAAGGCGATGGGGAAATTATTTATTAGGAATCTGAGGGACAACTTTTTCACACAAAGGGTGGTGGGTGTATGGAACAAGCTGCCAGAGGAGGTAATTGAGGCTGGGACTATATCAATGTTTAAGAAACAGTTAGAAGAGGGTCTAGACATGAAACATCACCCTTTCCTCTCTAGAGATGCTGTCTGTCCCGCAAAGTTACTCTAGTATTTTGTGCCTATCTAAGAAACAGATATACAGGTACATAGATAGGACAGGTTTGGAGTGATATGGACCAAACATGGCCATGTGGGATTAGTGCAGGTAGGACATGTTGGTTGGTGCGGCAAGTTGGACTGAAGGGCCTGTATCCACACTGTATCACTCTATGACTGTATGACTCTGTGGCTCAAGCCCACCATTGTTCAATAAATCATCCAAGTACTGTAGAAGTAATTCTAGATTATTATCCCACAATCTGTGTAATGTCCTTGATTAACTCCATTCCACCTTAATATAAGAAAAAACTCCATTAAGATTTATTGGTCAAGCTCTATAGTACATTGATATTAATAGTATTTCTATTGTGCTGTTACAACATTTATTGCAAATTAGATGAGCATGAGGATTGATATTTACACCTGGGATAGCACAATGCTACTTTGGCCCTCTTTAGTACATCAGTTCTTCTGTTTTGTTCAAGTTGTGTTGAATTCTGAGATTGGGTGTAATTTACAAAAGGGCCAAGAAAAAAAAGGTAGTTCCTGACCTGAAATGTCACCTATCCACGTTCTGCAGAGATGCTGCCTGACCCACTGAGTTACTCCAGAACCAGCATCAGCAGCTCTTTGTTTTTACATGAATAGAGATGGATTTGCCTCCCATTTCCAAACAGTTTTTTTGTTCTGCAGGTTTAAATAGAAGACATGCCATTCACTATGAATGGAATTTAATTTAGATTGTATATGGTTAAAGGGCCTGTCCCACTGAGGCAACCGTTCAGCGACTGTCTTCGGCCTTCAAGTTCGAGGGCACTCGCTTGAAAAACCTCGAGCTGGATCGACCGTCAGCGATGAAACCGCGCGCTGGATCGACTGACCGCACTCACGCACACACAAACAAACACATCGCTAAGGTGGGGGCCAGGGAAAGCGGGGGAGCGCTGTCTGATATTCACACCCGCGATGAACAGGAAGGTAAAAGAGGGCTGCACAGTGTACGGCAAGTCCTTTAGAGAGGGGGGGGGGGGAGAGTGAAGGGGAGAGATGGGGAGAGAAGGGGGGAGAAGGGGTGAGAAGGGGAGAGAAGGGGGGAGAAGGAGTTGAGACACTTTTAAGAAGCCAGACAACTTTTAATAAAGTTTAGCGGGCATTTAACATTTCCGGTCGGTTTTCCTTGGTCCTGTAAACTACAATTAGCCAACTAAACTGTTCGGTCAGTGAAGGAGATTGCCTACGGCTGCCCTCGACTGCCTGCAACTACATAGCGACCCCAGTCCACTGCACTATGAGTTCAAAAGAATCATGCCGACCAATTTTTACTCGCGAATGGAAACCTCTGGTGACTTTGCGCCCCACCCAAGGTTTCCGTGCGGTTCCCGGAGGTTGCAGGTGGTTGCCAGAGGTTGCAGGTAGTGGAAGCAGGTAGGGAGACTGACAAAAACCTCTGGGAACCTCTGGGAACCGCACAGAAACCTTGGGTGGGGCGCAAAGTCTCCAGAGGTTTCCGTTCAGGTTTCCTAAGTGTGACAGGGGCATTACAGTGACCTCATAGGACCTCCTAAGACCTTATGTCGACCATGCTGCGAGTTTGAGTCGAGGGCCAACTCTTCTAAACTCGCAGATTCGATCGCCACAGTGGGACAGCCCCTTTAAGTTATAGATGCATGGAGTTTCTTGTAAGGATTTCCCATTAAACTGAAAGTTTACCTGACACTGACCTGAAATAAACACAGGTGAGGATTCTATGAGGAAATCAGAAGTATTGTGCTTTCACAATAAATAAAGGAAACAATTGAGTAATATCAGGCTTATTGGCATTGGCTTTAGGGATCCCATGGGAGATAGGGACACCTTTTCACCAGATGCTAAGTTTTGCAAAGCCATGCAGTGGGATGAGAATTTCTGTTTTTAACATGAGGTATGGGATACAAAAATAATGATCTCATGGTTAGATTGTTAACTGCACAAATTGCATACCTGCCAACATTTGAAAATGAAAAATCTTACTCTGAGTGCATGGGTTGATGGAGAGCGAGCACCGGTGGCGGTCGCCCATTACGGGTGGGGTCGTACCCATGTAAGAGTACAAGAATGCATAACTTGTTTATTGTGTATTTGTAATACCGTTTATTGTGTATTATGTCATAGCTGCTTTTTTGCATTCGTCCGGAAGTTGATCATTTGATAGCAACGATTCCCCATGGCCTGGGGAAACATTACGAGGCTGGAATCTCTCTATATCTCGTTCTCTCTCTCTTTCCCTCTCTCCCTCTCCCCTTCGCTCCCTCTCTCCCTCCCTCTCTCTCTCCCCCTCTACTTCTCTCCTTCTCTCCCTCTCCCCTTCTCTCCCTCTCTCCCCTCCCTCTCTCCCCCTCTCTCCCTCTCTCCCTATTTCTCTCTCTCTCTCTCTCTCTCTCTCTCTCTCTCTCTCTCTCTCTCTCTCTCTCTCTCTCTCTCTCTCTCTCTCTCTCTCTCTCTCTCTCTCTCTCTCTCTCTCTCTCTCTCTCTCTCTCTCTCTCTCTCTCTCTCTCCCTCTCTCTCTCTCTCTCTCTCCCTCTCTCGTTGGTTATTGGCCACAACGCCCCACGGAGAGTGTCTGATTGGCCGCCAAGTGACCAGCGCATTATGTGATTGGACACAATGCCCTTGGATGGGAATTTTAAGGGAAGCTGGTCGGTGATTGGACGCAACCCCCTTAGAGACAGCGGTTGATTGGCCATTTTTTCCCCTCATTTCAAAATGGTACTTTTGATTTTTCACCCTTTTGTAACTTCAAAATTGGAACAAATACGATAAAATCAGACTAGTTGGCAGGTATGAAATTGGCAGAAATTTTTTTGAAGAGTATTGAGATTTGAATGGAATAGCATCTTGATTTACCAATCACAGCTTCCTGCTTCAGTGGAAACACAGAATTGCCTTTGTGGAAAAATGCAGAATATGGGACAGAGATAACGTTGAACATTATGAAGATTTAGATACAATTGGATACAAATTGTGTTCAGTTCTGGGAAAAAGGTGTTGTTGTCGTTGGAAAGGGTACAGAGAAGATTTACGAGGATATTGCCAGGTCTAGAGGGTCTGAGGTATAGAGAGAGGTTGAGTCGGCTGGGGCATTATTCCTTGAAGCACAGGAGGATGAAGGGTGATCTTATAGATGTGTACGCAATCATGAGAGGAATAGATCGCACAGTCTTTTGCCCAGACTAGGTGAATCAAGGACCAGAGGAGATAGTTTTAGGTGAAGGGGAAAAGAATTAATAGGAATCTGAGGGGTAACTTTTTCACATAAAGGATGGTGGGTGTATAGAACCAGCTGCCAGAGGTGATAGTTGAGGCAGGGACTATCCCAACGTTTAAGAAACAGTTAGACACGTGCGTGGATAGGAGAGGTTTGGATGGGTATGCACCAAACGCCTGCAGGTGGGACTAGTGCAGCTGGGACATTTTGGCCAGTGTGAGCTAGTTGGGCCGAAGGGCCTGTTTCCACACTGTATCACTCTATGACCTCTTGACTCTATGACTCTATTACTGTGAATCAGAAGGATGAAGTTACAAAATATTCCCAGTTTAAACTATCATTGTTTAATGAGCTACTTTGTTTTCTCTGTTTCTATGAGTGGCCCAAGTAAGTTTAATTAAGTGGATTTTATGAGCTCATCAAGCGTGTGTATATTCTAGTTCAATCTCTCAGGGATTGTGCTGTTCAACAGTTTCAATCCAATGATTTCATTAGTAAAGCCATGGGGAAGGATGGGGTTAGGAAAAATGGAAACATCACAACACCACTTGAGTGAATAGTTCCACCTTGTGCTCATGAAATTATCAGTAGATCAAAGGCATTTGTTGGAAGAGTTTTGTGGACTCGATTAACACAATACTCTATTTCAACGGTTGTAGTTACAAATAGATGAATATAAGCAGTTTGTACTCACCCCAATGTTCACCAGATGCAAGTACATCTGTCGTAGAATTTTCATGTGCAGTAGAGTGGTAATCAATAACACTTATTGTTGCATTCAAGCTATCCAGTTTTTATTTGACAGACTTATTAGTTGTCATAGTTAATTGCATGGAACAGGTACCATTCTCCAGGATATTTTGAACTTATAATACAGAACAGTACAGCAGTAGAATTGTAAGATTAAACGAGAACTTACCAGTTTGAAGTATGATCTTTATTTTATGAGGAGTTACGATGAGGGATTACGTGAAGAACCCGCCAGCCCGCATGTGCGTCAATCTTCAAAGCAGCGGTGTGAAATCATAGATAACAGTTGATAAACTGAGGATCGTAAGATTCAAGAACTAGAACTACCAGCTGTATTTTATGAGGAGGGTTGGGAGCGGAGGGCATGTAATCCCTCACGTGAGTGGCAACATGAAGATTTTAAAGCTCTGTGACTTCATACCGTGGAACGAGTCCATGCATCACACACTGTATAGTTGACCAAGAAAGAGTGGAAATACCAAGTGTTCAGACATGACATCATTTTGAACATGCTGAAAATTAAAATGGACAAAATAATAATAGCAACCTCTCTCACCTGAGAGGAGATTACAAAGCAGAACTTAAAAAAGAGTTTGCAAAATTACTCATTCTGGTTACAAGTTTGTTATAAAACGTCTGGAACCTGCTAGGATTTGGTCCAACGGGACGTCCAGCACCCTAGCTGCGGACATAGCTGCAGCCCTGGTGGAATGAGATTTGAATATTTCAGTGTCTACACCAGCATCAGCCAGAAACATTTTACAGGGGCATGGTGGAGTCTGTACTCACGTACTGCATGAACACGTGGTACTCCAACTGTAACTGCTCAGACAGGAAGTCTCTGCAGAGGGTACTGAGGGGGGCAGAGAGGATCATTGGTGTCTCGCTACCCTCGGTACAAGAACTGTTCCAGAGCCGCTGCCTGAAAAAAGCACTGAGCACAGACTGCACCCACTCCACACACATCTAGATCTCCTGCCATCAGGAAAGAGATACCGCAGCATCAAAGCCCAGACAACCAGACTGCTAAAAAGCTTCCTTCCACAGGCTGTGAGGCTGCCAAACAGTCACTCCACCTAATTCTGCTGCTTTTGCACTGACAATTGAATAACTGGCACTGAGTAATAACTCTGGCACTGGCTCAGGCCACTTAAATCAGCTGCCCTGGGCATTTTATGACTTTTTTTTAATTGTAATTTAATGTTGCTTTTTTACCTGCACTTTTGTTTTAAACTATTCGTACTGTTTTTATCAGGAACTGGATTGTTTTTATTTATGTGTGAAATGTTTAAGTTTTTATGTGCGATGTTCCGGTATTCCCTGAGAAACGTCTTCTCATTTTGCACTGTACAATTTGTTGCTTTGCATGATGACAATAAAGAATGATGATGATGATGAAACTGTTTCAACCACCTGGAGATGGTCTGAGCTGAAACCTTTTTATGCGGTTTCCTGTGACTAATAAATAATGCTAGTTCTGACCCTCCAAGTCCCTTAGTGATCTTAATATATTGCTGGAGGTGTGTGACCACGCACAGTCGGGGGTCCAAGGGGTATGCCATAAATTGTAGTTTAAGACTGGAAATACCTGGTCTTCTCTGTTTGATTGGATTTTATACAAAAAAGGTTATACCTCTGGCAGAAGTGATCATCCTATCCAGACGTAGCTTCTGCAATGACTGGACCCGTTGAGCTGATACTAGTGCCACAAGCATCACTACTTTGTAAGTGAGCCGGAGTAGGGACACAGATGTAGCTGGAGCCCATTGGAGAAGTAGTGTTAGTACCATACCTACATCCCATATTTCCATATATCTTGGCATGGGAGGATTTAGGTTGAATATACACCTCATGAATCTGGATATTAATGGATGAGACCCAACGGAATGTTGACCTGAGCTCGGCAACAAGTATGATGACAACGCACTTCTGGCACAATTCAGAGCACTGTTGCTCAATCTCTCGTCAAAATGAAGTTTAGAGAGAAATTCCAAAATGTTGGTTATGTGCACTGTCTCATACGTGATATTAGTTTGCAAACAGAACTCTTCCCATTTCTTTATGTACATCAATGATCTGGATGATGGTGTGGTAAATTGGATTAGTAAGTATGCAGATAATACTAAGATAGGTGGTGTTGTGGATAACAAAGTAGATTTTCAATGTCTACAGAGAGATTTAGGCCATTTGGAAGAGTGGGCTGAAAGATGGCAGATGGAGTTTAATGCTGATAAGTGTGAGGTGCTACATCTTGGCAGGACAAATCAAAATAGGACGTGCATGGTAAATGGTAGTGAGTTGAGGAATGCAGGTGAACAGAGGGGTCTGGGAATAACTGTGCACAGTTCCCTGAAGGTGGAATCTCATGTAGATAGGGTGGTAAAGAAAGCTTTTGGTGTGCTGGCCTTTATAAATCAGAGCATTGAGTATAGAAGTTGGGATGTAATGTTAAAATTGTACAAGGCATTGGTGAGGCCAATTCTGGAGCATGGTGTACAATTTTGGTCGCCTAATTATAGGAAGGATGTCAACAAAATGGAGAGAGTACAGAGGTGATTTACTAAAATGTTGCCTGGGTTTCAACAACTAAGTTACAGAGAAAGGTTGAACAAGTTAGGTCTTTATTCTTTGGAGCGCAGAAGGTTAAGGGGGGACTTGATAGAGGTCTTTAAAATGATGAGAGGGATAGACAGAGTTGATGTGGATAAGCTTTTCCTATTGAAAGTAGGGAAGATTCAAACTAGAGGACATGACTTGAGAATTAAGGGACAGAAGTTTAGGGGTAACATGAGGGGGAACTTCATTACTCAGAGAGTGGTAGCTGTGTGGAATGAGCTTCCAGTGGAAGTGGTGGAGGTAGGCTCGATTTTATCATTTAAAAATAAATTGGATAGGTATATGGACAGGAAAGGAATGGATGGTTATGGTCTGAACGCAGGTAGATGGGACTAGTGGAGATTATGGAATCGGACGGACTCCAAGGGCCGGTTGGCCTGTGGTCTGAGCGCAGGTAGATGGGTCCCCCCTCTGGCCACTACCGGGGAGAAGTCGGCTACGCCGGTTCGCGCACGGACGTCGACTACGAGGGGGCTATCGAGATTCTGCTTGTTTGAGCCGTGCCGCCTCCCGCGGCTCCTTCCCACCCCCCCATCTCTTCTCGGACTCCCGATGCCCCTCACGCCCCGACAACACCTCGCATGCCGCGCACCCTACCCTCACAGTTGTCCAGCCCGGTCCCCTGCCTCGCCTGTCAAGCCAGCAGCAAAACCTATCCCCTGCCAAGTGCTTCTCCGCCCGAGCCCGCAGATATATGTTCTCCGCCCGGAGTTAGTGCTGTCTCTCCAGGCCGTTCTGTTAGAGGAGGAGGAGGGCACGCACCCGCTCTGGCTTGGTCAAGCCGCCGTCAAACGGGGAGCCGCATAGTGTTTAGCCGATCGTATGTATGAGCCGTAGAGGTATAGTTCTTCCCCTTTTTGATTCTAAGGGGTGGGATCAGTGCAGCAGATCCCCACTACCCACTGCCCATTTCTCCAGGGTAGTGTCCCCACCTCTAGCTCGCTCTCTAGCTACAGTGATGACCACGGACAGCTACAGGTGCAAAAGAGTTTTTTATGAACAGTTACACCCAGAATGATATGTGGATACCATGGCTGTCTCTCCAAGCCGTGGCCAGTTAGCAGAGACTGTTAGAAGACAGTCCCGAGGCAGGTCTTCTTAGTCTTAAGTTTAGCTTAAGGATTTTCCCCAGTGATGGGGTGGGTTAGCAGATTCCTGCATTTGGGAACTGCCATGAAGGGTTTTATGACCACACCCAGAATGAGTGGATACCATGGCTGAGTGGCCAGTCAGAGACTGTTAGAATGCCCGAGGCAGAGTCTTGCTTAATTTTAAGCAGGCATTGACAAGGCAGAATGGGAGAAATGCATAGAAGAGCATTCCTATCCAATGTAGCGAGAATGCATCTATCGCTACTGCCCCAGGGTCTGGTTCCCATGCAACATTGTTTGATAATTGATGATTAAGTCTGGATGCAAACAAATCTATATCTGGTGTTCCATACCTAGAGATAATATCATTAAACACTCTATGATTCAACATCCATTCTGTGTTGTCATTGAATCTGCGTGACCTGGTGTCTGCCACCGTATTGAACCTACCTGGCAGGTAGGTAGCTGAAACCCAAATATTCCTTGGAATGCACCAATGCCAAATAAGGTTTGCCAGACAATCTATCACAGGATACTGACTTGATTCCACCCATGTGATTAATGTATGCCACTGCTGTGGTGTTATCAATCTGTAATTGAACATGCAAACGGTGCATATTCCTACAATAAGCCCTTAAGAGGGCTGCCAGTAACTCTAAATAATTAACACCATATAATTGCAGAAATGACTGTTCATGCATGTTCCATCTGCCTCCGCAGCTAGAGATGGTGTCAGTAGCACCCCATCCTAAAGCACTAGCATCAGTTTGTAAAATAAGTGAAGGATTGTCTCCCAACATTTTGTTAGAACTATGCCCAATATTGGACTGCCACCATTTTAATTTGGCAATGTCTTCCGCCGGTAAATGCATAGGCCTGTCAAATTGACCTAAATGGTGTTTGAGTGCCTGCACCTTTGCTCATTGTAATTGTTAGTAATGCAAAGGACAAATTTTGTGGCTGGGAAAGCTGCCACCAATTTGCCAATAAAACTGGCCACTTGTCGAATAGAAGGCAGCTGCTTTGTTATGACTATTAACTCCAATATTTTGCGACAAGGCAGAGTTACAGACATGTAAACAGAGTTAATAGTGAATCCCAAATAATCCATAACTCGGGATGGTGTTAACTTGGATTTAACTGGATGGATGAGAAACCCCAATCATTCTAATAAGAGCTTGGTGGCTGAGACTACTGAAATAGCCAATTCTAGTTTTGCCTATAATATGGATATCATCCAAATATGCCATTACTATGTGTTTTTGAGCTCGTAACAGCACAAGTACTGGTTTCAATAATTTTGTGAAAAATCTGGGAGCTGAAGTTTTAACCATAAGGCAATGATTTAAACTGCCATATCTGCCCTATCCAGTTGAATTTTAAGTATTTTTGGTGATCCTCATGAATAGGTACCGAATAGTATGCATCTTTGAGATCGATGCATGCCATGTAACACCCTTTGGAAATTAATTGTTTGGCAGTAACAAAATCTTCCATTTTTGTGTCTGTACTGCACAAAGGTGTTGAGTTTGGTCAATTCTAGGATAATTCGGCATCCACCATCTTTCTTTTTTCTAGTAAATATATTGGACACAAATTGGTGAGATTCATGATTCGACTTCTCAATTACCCTTTTTGAATATAATGATTGAATTTCAGCTTGTACATCCAAACTTACTTGTTGTGAATGAACAAAGGTTCGGTTTGGAGTATGCTGCGTGGGTGGAAATGAATCTGAAAACTCAATTTGGAATCCATCTATACTGTGCAGTATAAACAAATCTGTTGGTATCCAATGCCATTCATTTAAAAAGAAATGTAATCTTCCACCAACATGTGATTGACCCACACACCGCATGTTCCATAGAGAACCAGACCCACCTACCTCCATAGTTGCTGGTGGATATGCTGTGTTTACTGGTGTGCGCCTACTGCGCATTTTAGATGTCTGCCGGCTTGAGTGTTGTCCTTGAAAAGGCCTTTGGCCGGTTCTATCAGTCCTTGAGCTGGTACTGGCTCCTGCGGACCATCTGCTGCTGGTAGAGGCATAGAGGTGCTATCTTTGGAACGATGAAGGTCTATCTGCTGGTGGAGCTCTGAGTAGCCCCACAGCCTTTGAATCGTCGTCCAAATCTTTGACTTGTTTGGACAGGTCTTCCCCAAATAATTGTGCGGCTGCACATTTGTGGACCTGCATAATCCCGCAAACTTGGGATTGAGGACAGGACGAATGCCGTTCTTCCGAAAGCAATTTATCTGAACATTGCACATCAGAGCCAATACGTCCTGTTGTACCTCCGACAGGGAGCTTGCATCTACTGACCTGGCGAAGGCAGTGACCCCAGAAGGTAGCAGGCTCAGGATCCTTTGGAGTTTAACCTCCTGGATCTTGATGCCACCACTCATGTAACTCCAAATGGAGCTATTGACAGTCGGGACTCTGAGCCAGGCACAGTTGCTGGGCGTCTGATATTTCATAGCCATTTCCAGCATTACCTGCTGTAGCTGGTGAGAGATCAGGTAATTGATGCTGGCCGCCAAATCTGCATCCAGTGGCTCACCGACGTGATGGCATCACCAATTTTGACACCATGGTGGGCACCTCTGCTTCATGTAGGTCTCGTGTCATGGAACATTTCGACATGCCACTAAAATGCGGGTCAGCCCAGGACTGATGACCTAACTCCCTTCCTCAGAGAGGGAGATATAAAGCAGCCCTGCACCAGGTGCTGCCACGGGCCCCCGAGGCCCATGCTGATATGACTCATGTCCATGGAGTATATCATGCTGGAGCATCTTATCCATAAGATGCTCCATTCGGGAAATATGTCCGAAGACGTTCCCTGTTGTGGGGGGCGAATCCTGCCGGCCGGACTCATCCGAGTCAACCGGCCTGTTGGATTTCTGTTTGGCCTTCCCAACTCTGGGGGTAGCCAAGGTGCTTTCTGTAGGCACCGGATCTAAGTTGCTGGCTGCGCTGCCAGCGACCGTGATGGTGAACCCGACGGCCGCCCACTAACCGCACTCCCGCGGTCTTCTGTAGCGATTCTCCGTGCGACCCGCCTGGACTTCACCCTGGTCTTGTCCATAGTTAGTTTGTTTTTAAAGCTGTAACAAGAAACGAAAAACGACCGCAGACTAAGTTCGAAAACTTACCTGGAGGTCTTTAAACTTACCGCTGGAGGAGCGACGCGCCTACCTGTCAGTCGCTGCGCCATGCGTTAGACGTAATGACGCGCATGCGGGCTGGCGGGCTCTTCACGTAGTCACTCACGTGAATCCGAAGTAAAACAGGACTTTTAGCTCACAATGTCCGTGACAAACATGATTTAGGTTAGTTTAGAGATATAGTGCGGAAATAAGCCCTTCGGCCAACTGACACCAGCGATCGTCACACACTAACATTATCCTACATACACTAGGGACAATTTATAATTTTCTATTTTACATAGCCAAATAGCCTACAAACCTGTACGTCTTTGGTGTGTGGGAGGAAACCGGGTCACCAGGAGAAAACCCATGCAGGTCACAGGGGGAACATACAAACTGTACAGGCCCCTTAGCCAGGATTGAATCCAGGTCTCTGCCGCTGTAAGGCAGCAACTCTACCGTTGCGCCACTGTGCTGCATATGCATGATGTCAGGTTAAACTAATTTCCTCTGCATGCATGTAATCCCTATCCCTCCTGTTCCTGCATATCCATTTCCTGCCTATCCAAAAGCCTGTTAAATCCACCATCATATCTCCATCCACCACCACCCCACCCCTGCAGCGCATTCCAGGCACCTATCACTCCCTCTCACCTTCTAGTCTTTCACAATTCTACCCTGGGATAATGTTTTCACTGTCAACCCTAAGAATTTAGTGTTGTGTAATAAACCGGATTTGAAAAGGGACCTCGAGGTTAAGGAGCCATTAAGACGTAGTGACCATAATATGATACGTTTGAAGCTATAATTCAGAGCGAGAAGGGTAAATTGGAAGTGTCAGTGTTACTGTTGAATAAAGACTCCTAATCTGAGGAAGGACATTATTGCCATAGAGGGAGTGCAGAGAAGGTTCACCAGACTGATTCCTGGGATGTCAATAGTGTCTTATGAAGAAAGACTGGATAGACTTGGTTTATACTCTCTAGAATTTAGGAGATTGAGAGGGGATCTTATAGAAACTTACAAAATTCTTAAGGGGTTGGACAGGCTAGATGCAGGAAGATTGCTCCCGATGTTGGGGAAGTCCAGGACCAGGGGTCACAGCTTAAGGATAAAGGGGAAATCCTTTAAAACCTAGATGAGAAGAACTTTTTTCACACAGAGAGTGGTGAATCTCTGGAACTCTCTGCCACAGAGGGTAGTTGAGGCCAGTTCATTGGCTATATTTAAGAGGGAGTTAGATATGGTCCTTGTGGCTAAGGGGATCAGGGGATATGGAGAGAAGGCAGGTACGGGATACTGAGTTGGATGATCAGCCATGATCATATTGAATGGCGGTGCAGGCTCGAAGGGCCGAATGGCCTACTCCTGCACCTAATTTCTATGTTTCTATGGTTCTATGTAAGCTAGCCAAGAATATAAAGGAGGATATTAAAAGCTTCTTTAGGTATATGACCTTTGGATTTGGACCTTTAAAGACAGAAACAGGTGAATTTATTATGGGGAACAAGGGAATGGCAGACGAGTTGAACAGGTACTTTGGATCCGTCTTCACTAAGGAGGACACAACCAATTTCCCTGATTTACCAGTGGCCAGAGGATCTGGGGTGATGGAGGAACTGATCGAATTTCACATTAGGCAGGAAATGGTGTTGGGTAGACTGATGGGACTGAAGGCTGATAAATCCCCAGGGCCTGATGGTCTGCATCCCAGGATACTTAAGGAAGTGGCCCTAGAAATCATGGACACATTGGTGATGATTTTTGAATGTTCTAGAGATTCAGGATCAGTTCCTGGGGATTGGAGGGTAGCTAATGTTATCCCACTTTTTAAGAAAGGCGGGAGAGAGAAAACATGGAATTATAGACCACTTAGCCTGACATCGGTGGTGGGAAAGATGCTGGTCAATTATGCAAGATGAAATAGCGGCAAATTTGGTTAGCAATTAACAGGATCGGTGCAAGTCAGCATGGAATTACGAAGGGGAAATCATGCTTGACTAATCTTGTGGAATTTTTTGAGAATGTAACCAGGAAAATGGACAAGGGAGAGCCAGTGCATGTAGTGTGCCTGGACTTTCAGAAAGCATTTGATAAGATCCCACATAGGAGATTAGTGGGCAAAATTAGAGCCAATAGAATTGGGGGTAGGGAACTGACATGGATAGAAAATTGCCTGGCAGACAGGAATCAAAGAGTAGGGATTAACGGGTCCCTTTCATAATGGCAGGCAGTGACTAGTGGGGTACCACAAGGCACTGTGCTGGGACAACAGCTATTTATATTATATATCAATGATTTAAATGAAGGGATTCAAAATAACATCAACAAATTTGCAGATGACACAAAGCTGGGTGGCAGTGTGAACTGTGAGGAGGATGTTATGAGGATGCAGGATGCCTTGGACAGGTTGGGTGAGTGGGCGGATGCATGGCAGATGAAGTTTAATGTGGATAAATGTGAGGTTATTCACTTTGGTGGCAAAAACAGGAAGGCAGATTATGAATGATATCAAGTTGGGAAAAGGGTAAGTACAAAGAGATCTGGGGGTCCTTGTTCATCACTCACTGAAAGTAAGCATGCAGGTACAGCAGGCAGTGAAGAAAGCTAATAACATGTTGGCCTTCATAACAAGAGGAGTTAAGCATAGGAGCAAAGAAGTTCTTATGTAGTTGTACAGGGCCCTATTGAGACCACACCTGGAGTATTGTGATCAGTTTTGGTCTCCAAATTTGAGGAAGGACATTTTTGCTATGGAAGGGGTGCAGCGTAGGATCACAAGGTTAATTTCCAGGATGGCGGGATTGTCATATGTTATTCGAATGGAGTGGCTGGACTTGTGTACACTGGAATTTAGAAGGATGAGAGGGTATTTTATTGAAACATATAAGATTATTAAGGGATTGGACATGCTAGTGCCAGCAAACAATTTCCCGATGTTGGGGGAGTCCAGAACCATGGGCCACAGTTTAAGAATTAGGGGTAGGCCATTTAGAACAGAGATAAGGAAAATCTTTTTTACCCAGAGAGTTGTGAATCAGTGGAATTCTCTGCTCAGAAGGCAGTGGAGGCCAATTCTCTGGATGCTTTCAAGAGAGAGTTAGAGCTCTTAACGATAGAGGTCAGGGGATATGGGGAGAAGGCAGGAACGGGGTACTGATTGGGGATGATCAAAGTGAATGGCGGTGCTGGCTCGAAGGGCCGAATGGCCTACTCCTGCACCTACTGTCTATTGTCTATTGAATGTTTCTCATAATTTTAATCAGGTTTCCCCTCAGCCTTGAATGCTGCAGAAATAATCCAACAAACCTGCTTGTACTATAATAATGTGTATTGATGTTGATAACAGGGATAATACTGATAAAACTGGTAGATTTTGTTACATTTTTTAAACATATGAAGACATTGAATTTCCCCTAAGAACCTTTTCCTACTTCCTACCAAATATTTATTCAGTATGATCAATTTCCCATTTTGTGTCACCTGCTCTTTAATTAACTTATATAATTAAATAATTATTGTAATTACATTAATCCACTGCCTTCCTATCAATAAAATATTACTTGAGTAAAGCATGAAGCCGTCTCTTGGGGAACATCTAAAATATGTAATTGGAATGGTCTTTCACGGTGGTGTTATTTAGCAGCTGGAGTTCGCTCGTTAAACTTCTTAGCTTTCAAAGTTAATTAGCAGTGTGTCTGAAAGGTATATTCTTGAAATCAGTGTTGTGATCAATCATTTTAAGTTGGAAATTAGTTTACATTGAAGTTAGGGGAACTAATAATGAATGAGATGGTGCCACAGCAGAGTTTGGACAAGTTGCCACTGATGGAGTGGAGGAAGGAAACAAGGCCAGCGTGTCCTGATCTATGTAGTGATACAACGTGGAAACATGCCCTTCTGCCAAACTTCTGCCCTTCTACCCAACTTGCCCACACCAGCCAACATGTCCCAGCTACACTAGTAGGCCAACTACACTACACTGCACTACACTACACTGCACTACACTACACTACACCACACTACACTACACCACACTACACTACACTACACTACACTACACTACACTACACTACACTACACCACACTACACTACACTACACTACACTACACTGCACTGCACTACACTACACTACACCACACTACACTACACTACACTACACTGCACTACACTACACTACACTACACTACACTACACTACACTACACTGCACTACACTACACTGCACTGCACTACACTGCACTACACTACACTACACTGCACTGCACCACACTGCACCACACTGCACTACACTACACTACACTGCACTACACTACACTACACTACACTGCACCACACTGCACTACACTGCACTGCACCACACTGCACTGCACTACACTGCACTACACTACACTACACTGCACACACTACACTACACTACACTACACTGCACCACACTGCACTACACTACACTACACTACACTACACTACACTACACTACATTGCACTACTCCGCACTACACTACACTAGAGTGTTGGGTTGGTCTATGTGAAAATGGTCAATAAGTCACAGAACTTATTTCAAACACACTTCAACATGTGGCATCCATCAGATGTTGTCAGCCAATAGCAGCAGCAGCAGCAGCAGCAGCAGAAACGAACTGTCACATAATCCATAACCTCATGAGCCTTTGTAGGAAGGAACTGCAGATGCTGGTTTAAACTGAAGATAGACACAAAGTGCTGGAGTAACTCGGCGGGACAGGCAGCATCTCTGGAGAGAAGGAATGGGTGACGTTTCGGGTTGAGACCCTTCTTCAGACTGAAGAAGGAATGAGTAACATTTTTGGGTCGAGGCCCTTCTTCAGTCTTGACCCAAAACGTCACCCATTCCTTCTCTCCAGAGATGCTGCCTGTCCCGTTGAGTTACTCCAGCATTCTGTGTCTACCTTATCATATGAGGGAGTTTGATAACAGCACAGAAGAAACTGTTCTTGAATCTGACGGTACATGCTTTAAAGCTTTTGTATCATAGGCCTGACAGGAGAGCGGAGAAGAGAGAATGTCCGGGAAATGGGTGGTCCATGATTACAGTATGTTGGCTGTTCTTCCAAGGCAGCATGCGGTGTAGATGGAATTGATGGACTAGGCTGGATTGTGTGGTGGAGGGGCTGCATTCACATCTTGCAGCAATTTGTTTTCGGGTCTTGGGCAGAGCCAAACTGTTTGCCATGCCAAACTGTGATGCATCCGAATAGCATGCTTTATTTGACACTCCTGTAAAACACTATGTCTACATTGAACATTGCTTTCATCAAAAGAACTGCAGGAGTTTTGTAAGCAAATTGCTATCACATTTTTAACAGCAATTAGAGTTGGTCAATAATTCCTGATCAGTTTAAAAGTAGCAAAACTCGTCAAGAGTGTTTTATTGACATACTAGACTAAGTGGGACTCATTGGGTCTCTGTCACATGGGAGGCCTTGTCCCCCAACACAACCCGTTCCCCAATGCAATATTCCACCACTCACCTGTTCCCCCAATGCAATCCGTTTCCCCAACGCAATATTGCACCACTGATGCATGGCCCGTAACTGCGCAGGCATGGCTCATTTCACCTCATCCCCCAGCACTCCCTCCCCCTCCTCTTCACCCTCCCTCTTCTTTCCCATCTCCTCCTCCCCTCCCCCAATCCCTCCTTCACCTCTCCCTCACTCTCCTTTTCCCAACCCTCAGTCACTCCCTCCCCCCTTAACACCTCTCCTCTCCCTACCCCCCCCCCTACCCCCCCCCCAACTATTCCTCCCTACCTCCCCCACTCGCCCTCCTCTCCCTCCCCATCGCCCCTCCACTCTATTCCCCCCTCCTCCCCCACTCTACTTTCCTCCTCTCCCTCCATACCACTTCCTCTCCCTCATTCCCCCCACTCTCCCTCCTCACCTCCCCAGGATCTCCCCTCTCCCCCTCCCCCAATCCCTCCCTCACCTCTCCCTTCCTCCCTCCCTCCATCCATGAAAACCAGCATCTGCAGTTCCTTCCTCCACAGGTCATTCATTGTTAGTTGTGGTTTAGATCCCGTGACTTGACGATTCGACCAGTTTGCATTGTGGTGTGTGTGTGTGTGTGTGTGTGTGTGTGTGTGTGTGTGTGTGTGTGTGTGTGTGTGTGTGTGTGTGTGTGTGTGTGTGTGTGTGTGTGTGTGTGTGTGTGTGTGTGTGTGTGTGTAATGCTCGGCCACCCTGCAAAACCCAAAAATGCTCTCCCTCCCTCCCTCTGCCCACTACAGCTCAGCTGCCGCTCGGCCCATCCCCATCCTGTCTGACCGCCCGCTGCTGCTGCTCGGCCCGTCCCCGCCCTGCCCACCCACCTATATCCTTGTATGCTCGCTGCCGGTGGGCCGGGGGGTGGGGATGGGATGGATGGTGTCGGTGTTCGTCACCCATCCCATCAGATAGATAGATGAATGGATGGATGGATTAGATAGATAGATATCTCAGATAGAACAATGACATTGTTACTTTCTGCAGCACAACAGAATATGTAAACATAGTACATTGTAAACAATATAATAAACAAGAAAATGTCAGTGTGTGTATACAGTGTATACATACTCACAAACACATAATGTAGATTATATATACAAACATATATTTTTACACACACACACACACACATATATATATATATATATACAGACACACACACATATGTACGCATAAAATACAAACAAACAATAGTAATGCAATACTAATAATAATAGTCTATTGTAGTTTAAAACTCTGAACATTAATAGCCAATAATCTGTTTATTTGCACTTTATCAGTTTAATTATTCATGTGTGTATATATTAATACAATGGTATATGCACACACTGATCTGTTCAGTATTCGTGCCTACTATGTTCTGTTGTGCTAAAGCAAAGCAAGAATTTCATTGTCCTATCAGGGACACATGACAATAAGCTCTCTTGTACTCTTGAACTCTTGATGGCTGTAGGGAAGTAGCTATTCCTGAACCTGGATGTTACAATTTTCAGGCTTCTATACTTTTATCAGTTATTAGTCAGTTTAGTTTAGTTTAGTTTATTTTGTTGCTTGTTAACCAGTCAGCAGAAAGGTAAAACATGATTCCAATCGAGCCATTTACATTGATAAGAGAATAACGTTTAGTGCAAGGTAAAGCCAGCAAAGTGCTATCAAGGATGGTCCAAGCATCATCAAAGAGGTAGATAGGTTCAGGTCTGCTCTCTGGTTGTGGTAGGGTGACAAGTTACCTGATAATAGCTGGGACGAAACAGTCCCTGAATCTGGAGGTGTGCGTTTTCACACTTCTATACCTTTTGCCTGATAGGAGAGGGGGGAAGAGGGAGTGGACAGTGTGCGACCCGTCCTTGATTTTGCTGCTGGCCTGAGGCAGAGTGAGGTATAAATGGAGTCAGTTAAAGGGAGGTTGTTTTGTGGTTGGTTTGGTTTCTTCCCGATGGCAGGGGTTTTTAATGCAGCGACTGCCTCAGAGACGACTTGTTTTAACAGTTGATAGGTTAGATGTGAATTCAGGCTATCTCATCTTGCCCATCCAAAAATAACTTAAAGAGCCAAAAATCTTCAAATTGTGTGCCTTTGTGTCGTTTGAAATGAGATAGAATGTGAGCAGTTCCAAATAATCATAACATCAATTTAAATCTTTGCTATTCAAACCAAATATGCATACAGATTTTATAGTGTGGAGCAGAGGCACAATGTAAAGCAGAGCTGGAAGTTGCCGTCACCTAAAACAATAGACAATAGACAATAGGTGCAGGAGTAGGCCATTCGGCCCTTCGAGCCAGCACCGCCATTCAATATGATCATGGCTGATCATCCACAATCAGTGCCCCGTTCCTGCCTTCTCCCCATACCCCCTGACTCCGCTATCTTTAACAGCTCTATCTAACTCTCTCTTGAAAGCATCCAGAGAACTGGCCTCCACTGCCCTCTGAGGCAGAGAATTCCACAGACTCACGAGTTCCTGGAATTAATACTCTTTCGTGGATCGCACTTGAGTTGCCACAAATCAATCTGTATCGAGACCATCATGTTGGACTGCTGTGTTGCTAGGAATAGCCACCCAGCTGATCTGCATCTATGGTGAAGTGTTGTAGGTGCAGGTACACCAACTGTGTTGCTAGGAATAGCCACCCAGCTGATCTGCATCTATGGTGAAGTGTTGTAGGTGCAGGTATACCAACTGTGTTGCTAGGAATAGCCACCCAGCTGATCTGCATCTATGGTGAAGTGTTGTAGGTGCAGGTACACCAACTGTGTTGCTAGGAGGAACAGGAATGCTTCAGGGAAGGGAATCTGACACCTTTACCCTGTCTAGCCCGCATGTGCCAGCAGCCTTTACAAACATGGTTGTTTATTAGCTGGTGGAGAAAGCTACTCTGGCCAGGGGCAATTAAAGATAAACACATTTGTGTCGGAAACTTGATTGAGTTATCTGATATGCCTGAACTTTTAATGCCTAAAACATGAGAGGACAATACTCATGTTTAAACTCTCATATGTTGTTTCCTGCCTATCTCTTTAAACGCCTACAACCTCTATTGAGATCTAAATATCCTACTCTAGACAGTGGTGTAACTTCAATTTCCTCTAACATTTACAGCCATGTCTCCAACCAATGACTTCTAAACTTTGAAATTATTTTCTTAAATCTTTTGACACCTTCATTGTTTTGTTTCCTTAAACATATAACCATAGGACGCCACAGTGGTGCAACGTTAGAGTTTCTGCCTTTACAGCGTTTGCAGCGCCGGAGACCCGGGTTCGATCCCGACTACGGGTGCTGTCTGTACGGAATTTGTACGTTCTCTCCGTGATCTGCGTGGGTTTTCTCCGAGATCTTTGGTTTCCTCCAACATACCAAAGACGTACATGTTTATAGGTTAATTGGCTTGGTAGATGTAAAAATTGTCCCTACTGTGTGTAGGATAGTGTTAATATTGAAGCACTAGCAATTATAGACCTGTTAGTTTGACTTCAGTGGTGGGCAAATTAATGGAAAATATACTTAGAGATAATATATATAAGCATCTGAATAAACAGGGTCTGATTAGGAACAGTCAACATGGATTTGTGCCTGGAAGGTCATGTTTGACTAATCTTGAATTTTTTGAAGAGGTTACTAGGGAAATTGACAAGGGTAAAGCAGTGGATGTTGTCTATATGGACTTTAGTAAGGCCTTTGACAAGGTTCCTCATGGAATGTTGGTTAAGAAGGTTAAACTGTTGGGTATAAATGCAGGAATAGCAAGATGGATTCAACAGTGGCTGAATGGGAGAAGCCAGAGGGTAATGGTGGATGGCTGTTTGTCGGGTTGGAGGCAGGTGACTAGTGGGGTGCCTCAGGGATCTGTGTTGGGTCCTTTGTTGTTTGTCATGTACATCAATGATCTGGATGAAGGGGTGGTAAATTGGATTAGTAAGTATGCAGATGATACCAAGATAGGGGGTGTTGCGGATAATGAAGAGGATTTCCAAAGTCTACAGAGTGATTTGGGCCATTTGGAAAAATGGGCTGAAAGATGGCAGATGGAGTTTAATGCTGATAAATGTGAGGTGCTACACCTTGGCAGGACAAATCAAAATAGGACGTACATGGTAAATGGTAGGGAATTGAAGAATACAGTTGAACAGAGGGATCTGGGTATAACCGTGCATAGTTCCTTGAAGGTGGAATCTCATATAGATAGGGTGGTAAAGAAAGCTTTTGGTATGCTAGCCTTTATAAATCAGAGCATTGAGTATAGAAGCTGGGATGTAATGTAAAAATTGTACAAGGCATTGGTGAGACCAAATCTGGAGTATGGTGCACAATTTTGGTCGCCCAATTATAGGAAGGATGTCAACAAAATAGAGAGAGTACAGAGGAGATTTACTAGAATGTTGCCTGGGTTTCAACAACTAAGTTACAGAGAAAGGTTGAATAAGTTAGGTCTTTATTCTCTTGAGCGCAGAAGGTTAAGGGGGGACTTGATAGAGGTCTTTAAAATGATGAGAGGGAAAGACAGAGTTGATGTGGACAAGCTTTTCTCTTTGAGAATAGGGAAGATTCAAACAAGAGGACATGACTTCAGAATTAAGGGACAGAAGTTTAGGGGTAACATGAGGGGGAACTTCTTTACTCAGAGAGTGGTAGCAGTGTGGAATGTGCTTCCAGTGGAAGTGGTGTCGGCAGGTTCGTTGATATCATTTAAAAATAAATTGGATAGGCATATGGATGAGAAGGGAATGGAGGGTTATGGTATGAGTGCAGGCAGGTGGGACTAAGGGAAAAAAAGTTGTTCGGCACGGACTTGTAGGGCCGAGATGGCCTGTTTCCATGCTGTAATTGTTATATGGTTATATGGTTAATATGCGGGGATCGCTGGTCGGCGCGGAGCCAGTGGGCCGAAGGGCCTGTTTCCGCGCTGTAACTAAACACTAAACTAATTTAACCATACTTGTCACTCTATCTGACATTTTTTCCTTTTCAACTTTCTGACATGATTAGGAGTGAAGGCTTGACCAAGTCACGGGACACAATGAATTCTAAACCGGATCCTCTATTATACTGCTCCCCTCTTTGGTGTAACCTTGCAGAGCATTAATTTATGATAATGCTCTGGGTCTCAGCTACATATGTTGGAAGGAACTGCAGATGCTGGTTCACACCAATGATAGACACAAAATGCTGGAGTGACTCAGCGGGACAGGCAGCATCTTGAAATATAAAGTATTGGGTGTCTTTTTGGGTTGAGACCCTTCTTCAGCCCATTTGAAGAAGGGCCTCGACCCGAAACATCACCGATTCCTTCTATCTAGAGATGCTGCCTGTCCCGCTGAGTCACTCCAGCATTTTGTGTCTTACTCATAGCTACATAACTACATGTGCTTTTAAAGCCAAAGATGTGTTCAGGTCGTGTGCAGTTCTGTTTGGAACCTGGTGGTCATTGATCATTCAGCTTGTAGGCATGGAGAAGTATCTGGCCCCTGTATGCTCTGTGGTCCATCAAATAGAGTGAAGATAGCATCTTCCACCTGGCTGTGAGTGACTATAGGATCCATGCCGTGCTTCCATGTTCCCTGCAGTGGCCTGCATTCACTATGGTGGCCAGGGAACAGCCCTGGGATGTGGAAGAAGGAACTGCAGATGCTGGTTTAAACCGAAGATAGACACAAAATGGTGGAGGAACCCAGCGGGACAGACAGCATCTCTGGAGAGAAGGAAGGAATGGGTGACGATTTGGGTCGAGACTCTTCTTCGCCCTGGGAGTCTTATTTCAGCAATGAGTGGCCACTCCAACCTGCCCAAGACTTGCTCTCAATGCCAGCCCCTACACATTGAGCTGTGGGCAATTCATTGCTGCCTGTGCACCAAAATGGACTGGGAATTTGCATTAGGTTTCTATGAGGTCCCCCCTCAACTTTCACAGCCCTGAAAGTTTAGGGGGGACCTCATGGGAACTCACAGAATAATGAAAGGCATAGATAGAGTGGATGTGGAAAGGATGTTTCCACTGGTGGGTGAATCTAGGACCAGAGGTCATAGCCTCGGAATTAAAGGGCTTTCTATTAAAAAGGAGGTGAGGAGGAACATCTTTAGTCAGAGGGTAGTTAATTTGTGGAACTCATTGCCACAGAGGGATGTGGAGGTCATCAGTGGATATTTTTAAGGCAGAGATAGACAAGTTCTTGATTAGAACGTGTGTCAAGGGTTATGGGAGAAGGCAGGAAAATGGGATTAGGTGGCAGAGATCAGCCATGATTGAATGGCGGAGTAGACTCGATGGGTTGAATGGCCTAATTCTCCTCCTATAACTTGTGAACGTGAACAGGCTGATGTTAGCACTGAGTTGCTACCAGCAGCACTGCCAGTAACAAGTTCCACTGTATACACAGGCCACCTCAAGGTTCCTCCAAAATGGCTTGTTTCACTTTTCCATAAAAAAAGCGAAGTCTCAACATCTGTACAGATGTCACGAAAATGGCAGTTGAAAATTACTGTGATTATTATAAATTTAATCGCACACAGTGTATGATTTTTATTCTGTATTCCAGACTTTTTGGGTAGTAATTTGTGAATTGTGTAAAGGTGAATTTGTGAGGCTTCTCTGTGCGTGTTGTGAATGCATCTTTTGTCATACACCATGGAAATGATTACAACAAACCTATCAGACTGTTCAATCCAAACAATCTCAAACAATTCAATTCTAAAGCACTTTCATAGCTGTGAACAGAAGTGTCCATTTGTGAATTTGTTATTTTGACCAACCTGGATTAATCAGCCTGCAGAGTAAACAAGCAAGTTGCTTGTAAAGCTGCGATATGTCTCTAAAAGATTGACCTATTGAGTTTTTTGCATTTTATTTGAGAAAGGGGAACGAGAAATATAGACACTGGTATAGAGAGATATAGAATAAATGAATGAAAGATATGCAAAAAAGTACTAGTGATAAAGGATACAGGCCAGTGTTAGCTGTAGGCGAGGTGAAAACGAGTTACAGACAATGAGGCTCAACAAGACAACTTTGAAGATGGTACAACTTCGATGGGATGAGGGGAGGAGAGATAGCGGATGCAAGGGTTACTTGGAGTTAGAGAAATCAATACTCATACCACTCATGCCCAAGCAAAATAAGAGATACTCTGACTCATCGCCATCTGTAATTCGTCCAACAACAGTGGTGTCGTTGGCGAACTTGATGATGGAGTTCGCCCTATGTCCAGCGACACAGTCATGAGTATACAGTGAGTACAGCAGGGGGCAGAGCACACAGGCTTGAGGGGCTCCAGTACTAATTATTACTGAGGATGAGGTATTTCCGCCAATTCGGAAAGACTGCGTCTGTGGATCCAATTTGGTGAATATTGTATTTAATTTTGGGCACCGCGTTATAGGAAAGAAGTTATCAAGCTGAAAAGAGTGCAGAGAAGATTTATGAGGATGTTGCCAGGAATAGAGGGTCTGAGCTCTAGGGAGAGGTTGAGCAGGCTGGAAAACGATATTCCTTGGAGCGCAGGAGGATAGGGGGTGATCTTATGTATAATATCATGGGAGGAATAGATCAGTTAGATGCACAGAGTCTCTTGCCCTGAGTAGGGGAGTCAAGGATCAGAGAACATAGGTCATAGGTTTAAGCTGAAGGAGATAAGATTTAATAGGAATCTGAGGCGTAACTTTTTCACGCAAAGGATGGATGGAACAAGCTGCCAGAGTAGGTAGTTGAGGCTTGGACTATCCCAACATTTAAAAACAATTAGACAGGTTCATGGATAGGGCAGGTTTAGTGGGAAATGGGCCAAATGCAGGCAGGTGAGACTAGTGTAGCTGGGACATGTTGGCTGATGAGGGCAAGTTTGGCTGAAGGGACTGTTTCCACGCAGTTTGTCTCTAATATTTTTTGCAAGTCAAGTCAAGTCAAGTCAAGTCAACTTTATTTGTCACATGTACATACAAGAATTACAGTGAAATGGAAGTGGCAATGCCTGCGGGATTGTGCAAACCAACAGAACAACAGAACAACAGAACAGAACCAGTATTTACAGTACATTTTCCTTTAAAGACACAACAGTAAATGAGTCCCTGGTGAGATTAGTGTTTAAGCCCTAGTGGCCTGTGGGAAGAAACTCCCTCATCCTCTCTGTTTTTGCAGCGTGAAAGACTTGTATATATTTGGATTCACAGTAACTTGGATACCCTAATGAGCATGAAGCACAATTAACATATAGTTATAGTTGGAAATACAACAGACAATAGACAATAGGTGCAGGAGTAGGCCATTCAGCCCTTCGAGCCAGCACCACCATTCAATGTGATCATGGCTGATCATCCCCAATCAGTAACCCGTTCCTGCCTTCTCCCCATATCCCCTGACTCCGCTATTTTTAAGAGCCGTATCTAGCTCTCTCTTGTAAGCATCCAGAGAACCGGCCTCCACCGCCCTCTGAGCATTGAGCAAATGAGATGTCAGCTTTTCTGGCAATAAGTAAGCGTTCTTACATTATACTGTTCTTGGCAAGACCAGAAATGGAAGTTTACAGTTGTTTTATTTTACCCATGCAAAGCTGTAGCAGGAAGCCTGAATCTCCCAGGATCAAAGTGCTGAGAGAGTTCTCCTATTGGAACAGATTGAGTAATCTGGGTTCATGTTTGATAGAATGTAGAAAAGTAGGAGGCTATCTTATTGAAATGTATAATGCCTCGACATGTTGCGCATAGTGCTTGTTCTTTGCACATACATCAAATGCAAAAGTATAATGGGCCTAGTTCGGAGTGTAATCAGAATTACTCATTTCCAGTGGAAGTGCAGCCCATTTGTAAATTGGACCAGGGTGCTTTTGATTATCCTTCACTCTACCACGGGATTTATTTGCCGATGCTCAACGCGAGTCGTTTGTTTCAATTCTCTGATAACAGAAATCGTATCAAAATGCACGTAGTTCAAAATGCTTAATTTCCTGACTCTGACTTGACTTTTGTTTGAAGAGGTAATGGTTGTGAACTGGAACAGTTACATATACAAGGTCTTCCACTGCTCTGCTGCGTCAATAACGTTAATCTGTCCACATTGGACAGCACCGCGTAGGAAGCTGAAAATTCTCTCATCGATTTAGGTTAATTAGCTTAGTATAAGTGTAAATTGTCTCTAGTGTGTGTAGGATAGCCTTAATAGAAACATAGAAACATAGAAATTAGGTGCAGGAGTAGGCCATTCGGCCCTTCGAGCCTGCACCGCCCTTCAATATGATCATGGCTGATCATCCAACTCAGTATCCTGTACCTGCCTTCTCTCCATACCCCCTGATCCCCTTAGCCACAAGGGCCACATCTAACTCCCTCTTAAATATAGCCAATGAACTGGCCTCGACTACCCTCTGTGGCAGAGAGTTCCAGAGATTCACCACTCTCTGTGTGAAAAAAGTTCTTCTCATCTCGGTTTTAAAGGATTTCCCCCTTATCCTTAAACTGTGACCCCTTGTCCTGGACTTCCCCAACATCGGGAGCAATCTTCCTGCATCTAGCCTGTCCAACCCCTTAAGAATTTTGTAAGTTTCTATAAGAGCCCCACTCAATCTCCTAAATTCTAGAGAGTATAAACCAAGTCTATCCAGTCTTTCTTCATAAGACAGTCCTGACATCCCAGTGCTGGGATTGCTGGTCGGTGTGGATTCAGTGGGCCAAAGGCCTGTTTCCGCACTGTATCTCTAAACTAAACTAAAGTAAAGTGCTGGAAAGGACACAGGCTGTTAGTTTTCAGTCACTTCTAAAGGTGCCTTTCAGGTTCTATGAGGTTATTGTTACAAAAATACACTAGCATCTTGTGCACTCGATTCTACAGTGTCTGTTCCCCGAAGATGGTAAACGTCAGCTTTCTGCTCCAAATTCTGTCAGTGAGAGTGGAAATAGATGTCATTTAAATCAAGCTATCTTTTGGTGCATGTGTGACATGGGAAAGCATGGGCACACTAATGTGAACACTGTACAGAAATATCTGGCCTCATTTTGAATCTGCTGCGATTGTATCCTGAAAACTATCTCTCGCACGTTCTATTCTCGGTTTGGACAAAATTGGAGCACAGAGTGCTGAAAAAAGAAGTGCTAATTGGTTCAATTATCAGGCTACGGTATTTAGGTATTTTAAGATATATTAAGTATTGCACATGTATGACGACACTGCAGCGACCAAGAATTGCTCTCAAACGATGATTGAATTATTGTGATGCAGAAACACTTTTATTCGTGACGTAGCTTTAAAACATTTTAGTTGCAGTTCATTAATGACTGAAACATAATGCTTTGGAAGGATGGAATGGGTGATGTTTCAGGTCGAGACCCTTCTATAAGGGTCTTCCGGAAGAGTCTCAACCCAAAACGTCACCCAAAATGTCCACGAGAGCCCCGAGTATTGACTAGCGGCCATTACCGTAAATCTCCGTAAATATCCGAGTTCGAATCAGGGCAACCTCGGGAGAGCTCTTGGAATGAACTCATAAGGTGGGACAGGGCTTTAAGAATGTCATTGTCTTGATGGTCTTGGAGGGGAGGATGCACCTGAAACTGCAGAGCATCCTGGATGATACAGCTCACCCCCTCCATGACACACTGGTCAACCTGAGGAGCACCTTCAGCAACAGACTGGTTCCACCAAGATGCAGCACAGAACGCCACAGGAGATTCTTCTTCCCTGTGGCTATCAAACTGCACAACTCCTCCCGCTACTGTCATGGGGTAGACTGAGACTGACTCGCGCCCCCCCCCCCCCCCCCCCAATCTTTGCACATCCCCAATCCTGGACTTTTCACTCATCACTTTAATTTCATGTTTCATGTATGTTGTGTTGTATGACTGTTGGCAGATCAATTCCCCTGCTGGGATCAATAACGTTCTATCGTATTGTATCGTATCGTATCGTTCTACCTGGGACATACGACAATAAGACACTTTTGTCTATTGACTCTGGAACTTGCTCATGTTCAGCCTGGTCCCTGCACATGGACTGAAGGAAGCATTCACGGTTCAACCTGACCACAACATGGCACAATTTGGACATCGCCACTTGCTCTAATTCCAAAGCTTTCAAAGTGCCTAAAAACCCTTTATAGGAATGTTTTTTTAACCATATAATATAACCATATAACAATTACAGCACGGAAACAGGCCATCTCGACCCTTCTAGTCCGTGCTGAACACGTATTCTCCCCTAGTCCCATCTACCTGCGCTCAGACCATAACCCTCCATTCCTTTCCCGTCCATGTAACTATCCAATTTATTTTTAAATGATAAAAACGAACCTGCCTCCACCACCTTCACTGGAAGCTCATTCCACACAGCTACCACTCTCTAAGTAAAGAAGTTCCCCCTCATGTTACCCCTAAACTTCAGTCCCTTAATTCTCAAGTCATGTCCCCTTGTTTGAATCATCCCTACTCTCAGTGGGAAAAGCTTATCCACGTCAACTCTGTCTATCCCTCTCATCATTTTAAAGACCTCTATCAAGTCCCCCCTTAACCTTCTGCGCTCCAAAGAATAAAGCCCTAACTTGTTCAACCTTTCTCTGTAACTTAGTTGCTGAAACCCAGGCAACATTCTAGTAAATCTCTTCTGTACTCTCTCTATTTTGTTGACATCCTTCCTATGATTAGGCGACCAAAATTGTACACCATACATAATAGCCACAAAAAGACTTTATGCCTGAAATCCAGTGCTGATAAATTCCTTCTGCAGAATGTCTGAGTTCATTTACTTGACCTCAGCCTCAACCCTGAATTACTACTTCCACTTGTTCACTTTGTAAACACAAAATTCAACCAGGGTTCAAGTAAATTTAATGATCTAGACTTCCTATATTTATTATTATTATTATTATTATTATTATTATTATTATTATTATTATTATTATTATTATTATTATTATTATTATTATTATTATTATTATTAGCGTGTGTAAATACTAAGTGCCGCCACGGTGGCGCAGCGGTAGAGTTGCTGTCTTAAGGGCCTGTTCCACTTTACGAGGTAATTCACATATTATCCAGAGTTTTCCCCTTGATCCAAACTCCCAGAATGCTCATAACGGCTCCGCAGGAGGCTGTAGGAGTCGGTAGATATATCGTAGTGGCTCGTTATGCCAGCCGTAGGTACTCGGGGCATCAGGTAAGTCGGGAAGTTTTTTCCAGCGTGATAAAAAATGTCCACAAGTAAAGAGAAAGTCGGGAGGATGCCCCGAGTACCTATGGGTGGCATAACGAGCCGCTACGACATATCTACAGACTCCCACGGACTCGTTACGAATATTCTGCGAGTTTGAATCAAGGGGAAAACTCGGGAGAATTTGTGAGTTACCTCCTAAGGTGGGACAGGCCCTTTCCAGCACTTGCAGCACCGGAGACTAGAGTTCGATCCTGACTACGAGTGCTGTCTGTACGGAGTTTGTACATACTCCCCGTAACCTATGTGGGTTTTCTCAGAGATCTTCGGTTTCCTCCACACTCCAAGGCCGTACAGGTTTTTAGGTTAATAGATTGGTGTATGTGTAAATTGTCCTTAGTGTGTGCAGGATAGTGGTAATGTACGGGGATTGCTGGTCAGTGCTGTGGGCCGAAGGGCCTGTTTCTGTGCTGTATCTCTAAATTAAACTAAGCTCAACTAAACTACACTAAAATGGCAACAATTCATTAAGTTCACCAGCTGAAGGTTTGATTAATTTTAATAGAATATATTTGAATCTAGCTTTGTAAGTGAAAATCAATGGTAAGAAAATATAACAGCGTTATCATCATCAATATTATATGGCACAGTTTTAACTGGTGTCTTGTCCACCACAAACTCCATAGCCAGCAGCAGCCGAGAACCCTGGTCTGAAGAATTGTTTCATTGTTTTTTGTTAGACCATGCTGTGCTCATATTAAATGCTGCTTTTCCCACTGATCTAAGTCCTCTATGTGGTTTCCCTTCATTGAAGTAGAACTGGTAGAGGAGTGAGCTGATAGGTGTGAAGATTTTTCTAGATGGCACAGAGACCTGGGTTCGACCCTGACCTGGGGTCCTGTGCAGAGTTTGCATGTTCTCCCCGCGACAGCGTGGATTTCCGCCAGTTTTCACCCACATCCAAAAGACACGCGGGTTTGTAGGTTAAACGGCCTCTGTAAATTGCCCTAAGTGTGGAGGGAGTGGATGAAAGAGTGGTAAAACACAGAACTAGTGTGAACGGATGATTGACTGTTGACTTGGACTCGGTGGGCCGAAGAGTTTGTTTCCATGCTGTATCAATCAATATACGTGGAGTAATGGGAGCATGGAGTCTTCTCACAGCCTGTAACGCATGGCAACCTCGTGTACAAGAAGTAAAGGAATTTTGTTTTGTCCTATATTCATCAGATCATAAGTGAGAAGAACTCTTTTCACACAGAGAGTGGTGAATCTCTGGAACTCTCTGCCACAGAGGGTAGTCGAGGCCAGTTCATTGGTTATATTTAAGAGGGAGTTAGATGTGGCCCTTGTGGCTAAGGGGATCAGAGGGTATGGACAGAAGGCAGGTATGGGATACTGAGTTGGATGATCAGCCATGGTCATATTGAATGGCGGTGCAGGCTCGAAGGGCCGAATGGCCTACTCCTGCACCTAATTTCTATGTTTCTATGGGAGCAGAATTAGGCCATTCGGCCCATCATTTCTACTCCACCATTCAATCATGGCTGATCTATCTCTCCCTCCTAACCCCATTCTCCTGCCTTCTCTCCATAACCCCTGACATTATTATTAGTACACTGATACCCCCCTGAGCAAGTACATGACATGCCTCATCCCGTTCCAGCCAGAATGACGTACGGTCATGGTGACCTTGGCCTCGACAGATGAAGCAGATCAAGTATGACTATCTTGCTGCAGTTAGACAGATAGTCAGATAGAACTTGCTGGAGTTCTGCCCAGAAAGTGTCACAGATCAGTGTAACAATGTGCATGTCTCCGGGGACTAGTGTTTAAAGTGGGAGACTTGTTCCACAAACTAGTTGAACAACAACCTGACATATTTGCACCCTTAGAATTGTGTCTTACCAAGAATGTAGCATACTCCTCCATCATTATGTTTGGGTACATACGATCTCATTAGCAGCAGCTCAGATTCATCAGGGGTAGCTGTGCAGTGTTACACAGGCTGTAAAGGGTAGCCTTGTGGGATGTCAACACATCCTTATTCCCTTTAAAAAATAGCAGCACGGTGGCGCCGCGACAGAGTTGCTGCTTCACAGCGCCAGAGAACCTGCCTGCGGGTGCTGTCTATATGGAGTTTTTACGCTCTCCCTGTGACCTGCACGGGTTTTCTCCGGGTGCTCTGGTTTATTGTTGATTTCAGGCAGACCAGAGGAGGCAGTCATACCCCCATCCATATAAACGGGACTGAGGTGGAGCGCGTCTCCAGCTATAAATTCCTCGGAGTACATATCTTGGAGGACTTGTCCTGGTCCCTCAACACCTCCAAGCTGATCAAAAAGGCACAGCAGCACCTTTACTTCCTGAGGAGGCTCAAGAAAGCCCACCTGTCCCCCCGGATCCTGACCAACTTTTACCGCTGTACCATAGAGAGTATCCTGACCACCTGCTTCACGGTATGGTACAGCAGCTGCACTGCTGCAGACAGGAAGGCACTACAACGGGTGGTGAAAACAGCGCAGCACATCATCGGTGCCCCGCTCCCTGCCATGGATGCCCTCCACCGAAAACGGTGTCTGAGACGAGCTGGGAAGATCATCAAAGACCCCTCACACCCCAACCATGGACTGTTGCCCTCCTCCCATCAGGGAGGCGGTACAGGAGCCTCAGGTCACGTACTAGTTGGATGAGGAAAAGCTTCTACAACAACACAATCACACTGCTGAACTCGGATTCCGACGATAGATTTCTCTGGTCCCTCCGTCCCCTTTGTTTAATTATTCTGTATTTCCTGATTATTCTGTATCTTTCCTCTTTCTATTTTTTTTGTTTTTCTTTATGTACAACTACTACGGACTGACGCAAAACTGCATTTTGTTGTACTCATACTTGTATTTGTGCGATGACATTAAAGTTGAATTGAATTGAATTGAATTTACTCCCACACTCCAAAGTTTGTAAGCTAATTGGCTTGGAATAATTGTAAAATTGTCCCTAGTGTGTGTAGGATAGTGTTAGTGTGCAGGGATCGCTGTGTCGGCACGGACTCAGTGAATGGAAGGGCCTGATCTCCCACTGTGTCTCTGACAAAGTAAAATAAGATCCCCTGAACTCTCCTGACTTCCACTCTCAGCTCACTCACGGGTCAACGCCATGTCCAGCAACACATGGAAGAAATGATGAAAGTAGCAAGGATGCAGAATGTACTCAGGATTGAGAACTTCACTTTCCGTTATCAAGACTTGGGCTGAGTCTATTTATTGCACGTAATGAATAAACTACTTGACCTAATCCTCACCAGTTCACTTTACGGAAGCAATAGATAGATTCTTGCTTAGTACGGGAATCAAGGGTTATGGGGAGAAGGCAGGATAATGGGGTTTGGAGGGAGAGATAGATCAGCCATATTAAAGATACATATGTCCACGATACCATTGGTAGCCATGATCACTTCACCATCCTTGAGAAGCCAAAATCTCAGCCTCACACAGCTCCATCATGCTGCACGGCACTATCATTATGCCAGATGGAATAGATAAAGAATAAATCCCACGGCTGAAAATCAGACATTGTTACAAGGACCAACAGCAGCAGAAATGTGCCCACTCTGTCACTTTGTGTGTCCCAGTGTCCCTCACTCTACCATTAGAATCAAGCAGGGAACATTGACACTGTCCACACTGGGAACGTGTTCAATTGACCAAACTCAACTAAACCATGCGTGGCAACAAATCTTCAGACCTACCACATCCTAGTGTGAATAGCAGTGGACAATCGAAGGTTGCTGAAAGGTGCATGCTCCACGTCTGTTGCAACACTCCTCGTATGTTGCAAAATATATGATTGTGATTATGATCTTCAGTAATGGCATGGGGTGCCAAAGATATGGCTTGATTTGTCGGTATCTATCTTTGGTATTTTATACCAGATGAGGTGAATAGATTATCCATCTTTCCCACTGAAGTCTCACCTTTACAGAAGTCAGCCAATTGAATCCCTTTCACATGATATTAGGAAATTATTGACTGCTTTGTCTCTGGGTCAGGGAAATATCCTCACTATAGTACTGCAGACTTGCAGGCCAGATTAATCTGTACCTTTGGTCAAATTGTCGCAGTGGAGTTAAAATACTAAAATCTACATGACACCTTGGCACAGTGGTAGAGTTGCTGCCTCGCAGTGCCAGAGACCCGGGTTTGACCGCCGGTACAGTCTGTATGGAGTTTGCACGTTCTACCTGTGCTCCAGTTTCTTCCCACACTCCAAAGATGTGCAGGTTTGTAGGTTAATTGGTAATTGTTAATAGGTAAGATTTTGCTAGTGTGTAGGATAGAATTATGGGTAATCGCTGGTCGGACTGGACATGATGGGCCAAAGGGCCTGTTTCTACGCTGTATCTCTAAACTAAACCCTAAGTTACCTCCTTGTATCCTTTTGCCTCCTTACCTTTGTATCATCAGCAAATTTACCATTCATATCTTTGGTGCATTAATTCATGACATTTTTAAATATTAAATAAATGATCTGTTCTGTCACCAATGATCCCTGTGGAACACCACACATTACATCTGGCCAACCAGAAAAATAAAACATTTATAGACCGAGTGCCAGTGCCTGGTGAAATGGTCATCGATGTAAAGAAGACCACATCGGGAACACGAGTCAGTAGATCAGGTGGAGGAGGTGCGCGTGAAACTCTGTCTCACCTGCAAGGACTGCTGGGGTCCATAGATGGGTGTGAGGGAGGAGGTATACTGAGAGGTGTAACCTATCCTGCAGATGCAGGGGCAAATACCTCGGGAGGGGATGGTTTGGGTGGGAAGGTATGAGTGAACCTAGGAGTTGCGGAGTTGCGGTCTCAACAGAAGGCGGATAGAGGTGGAGAAGGCAGGATGTGACTGGCAGTAGGATCTGGATGGAGGTGGTGAAAATTGCTTCACAATTTGCAACCCCTTTATGCTTGTACCTGTACTACACCTTTAAGGGCCTGTCCCACTTGGCGATTTTTTCGGCGACTACAGGCATCATTGACTGATGTATCAGGTCACCAACAGAGTTGCGCGTGATGCGTGTGGCGTGGCGGCGACACGGGGTGACCCGACGTGATGATGTATTGTTGCACGGTGTCTCCTCAAGCGTCGCAATATTTTTTTGTCACCGCTGGATTTTGAAATGTTCAAAAGCTTTCAGTGACCCTGATACGTCAGTCAACGACGCTGGCAGTCTCTGAAAAAAATGCCAAGTGGGACACGCCCTTTAGTCTTTTCAGTCTTACAGTCTTCAGACTGAAAGTACACAAAAAAGCTGGAGACACTCAGCGGGTGCAGCAGCATCTATGGAGCGAAGGAAATAGGCAACGTTTCGGGCCGAAACCCTTCTTCAGACTGATCGGGGGCGGGGACAAGAAAGGAAAAAGGAGGAGGAGCCCGAAGGCTGGGGGATGGGAGGAGACAGCAGGGGGGACTGAGGAAGGGGAGGAGACAGCAAGGACTAACAAAATTAGGAGAATTCGATGTTCATGCCCCCGGGGTGCAGACTCCCCAAACCGAATATGAGATGCTGTTCCTCCAATTTCCGGTGCTGCTCGCTGTGGCCATGGAGGAGACCCAGGACAGAGAGGTCGGAGACGGAGTGGGAGGGGGGAGTTGAAGTGCTGAGCCACCGGGAGGTCAGCTTGGTTATTGCGGACCGAGCGGAGGTGTTCGGCGAAACGATCGCCCAACCTCCGCTTGGTCTCACCGATATAGACTGACCTGTGCTCACTCAGCCTTGGCCAACGTGATCTCCCAGTTGCCAAACACTTTAACTCCCGTTCCCATTCCCACACTGACCTTTCTGTCCAGGTCTTCCTCCATTGTCAGAGTGAGGCCACACGCAAGTTGGAAGAACAGCACCTCCTATTTCACTTAGGCAGCTTACAACCCACCGACATGAATATCGATTTATCTAACTTCAAGTAACCCCTACACTCCCTCTCTCTCTCTCCGTCCCTTCCCCACCCTAGCCCTCCTGCTAATTTCACTGTTTGTACTCCTTCGTTATCACCTCGTCTCCACCCAACAATAGACCATTGTGGGCTCCACTTTCTGCTTTGTTCTGTACCTTCCCATACCTCCTCCCTAACTGAGACTGATGAAGGGTTTTGATCCGAAATATCACCTATTCCTTTTCTCCAGAGGTGCTGCCTGATCCGCTGAGTTACTCCAGCATTTTGTTTCTATCTTTTGTCTTGTCATCTAGACCTTTGTCCAATTTTCTGCCCATCTACCCCCACCCCCTCACCTGTATCCACCCATCACTTGCCAGGTTTTGTCCTGCCCCTTCTCTAATCCAGCACCATCCCACACCCCCCTCACCACAATCAATCTGAAGAAAGGTCCCGACCCATGTTCTCCAGAGATGCTGCCGAACCCTCTGAGTTACTCTAGAACTTTATGTATTTTTTTGTAAGCCAGCATCACCTTGTTTTAACCTTTTAAAGGTTTTAACTTCAGGTATCTTCTTCCAGTGTGGTCTCTCTAGTTTTTAGATGAGACTTTCTTGCCCAGAGGAGGTGAATCGTGGGCCAGATGATTTAAGGTGAAGGGGAAAATATTTAATAGGGACCTGAGGGGTAATTTTTACAAAGAAAGGGTGGTGTGTGTATGAAACAAGCTGCCAGAGGAGGTAGTTGAGGCTGGGACTATGCCAACATTGAAGAAGCAGTTAGTCAGGTACATGGATAGGACTGGTTTAGAGGGATAAGGACCAAACATGGGCAGGTGGGACTAGTGTAGCTGGGACATGTTGGCCGGTGTGGGCAAGTAGGGCAAAAGGGCCTGTTTCCACACTGTATCACTCTATGACTCTATGGCCAGAATTAGAAACAGTTTTCAAAATGTGGTCTGAAGAAAGAATTATGAAGGATATACTTCATCCCATGAAAATATAACCGTATTGGCTTATTGGTTTCTGATTTCACTACCTATGAATCCATTGAACATGTTTATAATTGAATCCTTTCTTTATGTATATTCTGGTTATCTCTGCAAATTGACACATAACTGTTGTTTTGGATCTCATTTAGTCTTGCACAGCTGAAGAAAGACTTGCATTTATACAGTAGATGTCGTGTCTTCTGATAGTTTAGAGGAAAGGTATGTTTTTTGAAGAATAGAAGAAGGGTTTCGACCCCAAATGTAGCCTATTTCCTTCGCTCCATTGATGCTGCCTCACCCGCGGCATTTCTCCAGCATTTTTGTCTACCTTTTTGAAGCGTAAACTCTGCCTTAGAAAACATGAGAAAACTCCCACAATAACAATGACATTGTGTACAGAGATTTGGCTCCAGTTGTCTAGCAGACTCTTGGAGAACTCCTCTTGTTGGAGAGATCTCTCGTCTGAAAGATAGGACTTTCAACAGAGCAATACCACCGAGATTTTAAACCCTAGAAGAACCTTGAGCCTATTGGCTTCGAAGAGAAACTTTGCCATAGAACCACAGTTGAACCAGTACAGTTTTTGCAAAATACCTAAGAAATGTGATCGTAATTTGAATTCTCAAAATTCAATTCCAGTCAGTAATTTCAAATTGACAATGTTTCATGTCCTGCAATATGGTAAGATATCGTGCGACCACTAGTGCGTGAATTTATGGACAATTATCTTAGCAGGATGTAAAGCATAAGAAATGTGTCAGAAGGAACTGCAGATGCTGGTTTACAGCGAAGAGAGACACAAAATGCTGGAGTAACGCAGCGGGACAGGCAGCATCTCTGGAGAGAAGGAATGGGTGATGTTTTGGGTCAAGACCCTTCTTCAGACTGAGAGTCAGGGGAGAGGTAGACACAGAGATAAGGAAGGGTAGGATGGGAAACGAGGCATCAAAGGGGATAATGCTCAAGGATAATGTAGAAAAGGTCATTGTTAGCTAGGAGAAGTGACAACGAAGCATACAGAGATAAAATTTAATCAGGGGGACAGTGAGACTAGGAGAACTAGGAAGGCGGATGGTAGGGAGAGAGAAGGAAAGGAAGGGTTACTTGAAGTTAGAGAAGTCAATATTCATAAATACAGCAGAACACTAGTCAGTAAGAGATGAAAATCAAATAACTGATTTGACGAAACAAAAATCTAAATGAAAATTGCAACTCTGAAATGGCAACATAAAATGTTGAAAATATTCAGTAGATTAGGCAGCATCTGGGAAATAAGACACAGAGTTAACAGTTTAGATCCAAAACCCTCCCAATATTTACCAGGTTAGACAGCTTCTCTCATTTTATAAATGCCGCCTAACCTGTTGAGTATTGCCACCATTCTCTGATTTTAGAATCATAGAAACATAGACCATAGGTGTAGGAGAAGACCATTCAGCCCTTCGAGCCAGCACCGCCATTTAATATGATCATGGCTGATCATCTAAAATCAGTTCCCTGTTCCTGCTTTAATGCCTTTGGCCCTATGAGCTAAATCTAACTGTCAGATTCACGTAGTTTGGGCTGATTGACTGTTTCAATATTTGATGTCACATGTCACCCACAGTCTTATTTTTACCAACATTTCAGAAAGTTATGAACAGTTTGATTGATCATCAATGCCACCATGCCTGTGAGAAATTCTCCAATCATTCCATATAAATCCTGATAAACATTAATTTATCTTGTGTCGGAAGGAACTGCAGATGCTGGTTTAAACCAAAGCTAGACACATAATGCTGGAGTAACTCAGCGGGACATGCAGCATCTCTGTTTCGGGTCGAGTGGCCTGAAGAAGGGATTCAACCTGAAACGCCACCCATTCATTTCTATTGTTACATGTGTTTTAACTTTCTACATGTTCTTGTTTATCCTTGAGACTGTAACTATAATTTTATTACATTCCTCCCTTAGAGTTTGTGTTGAACTCCCCACCATTCTATTGTGGTGTAGACTGAGACTGAGACTGATTCTATCATATAGTATCATATTGTATCGTATACAAAACCTTGTACTTGCGTTTCACTGTAACGAAATGTATTTTCAATTCACATTCAGCACCTCTCATTCTTGATCATGTCTCACTCGTGTTGGCTAACTTATCGTTGAAACCGGCTGATTAGCCAGCCTGCTTTTCATCTTTCTACTCCTTGACAATTTACAGTCCACTCAACTCCCAAGTGATCCTCTTCATTTCTCAGAACCAAAATAGCCAATTCCTATTTAGTTCGTGGACTCAAACCTTCATCCATATTCATTCTTAAAAGCATTCCAGCCTTTGCCACATGATGTATATTCATTCCCATCTCCCTTGCAGCGGATAAATGCCATTACTTTGATCAAGACCCACCTTGACTACTGCAACTCCCTATACACTGGCATCAGCCATTCATTCCTGTCCCGCCTGCAATTGGTCCAAAATGCCGCAGCGAGACTACTGACGGGTACCCGTAAAAGGGACCACGTCACCCCGCTTATAGCCTCTCTCCACTGGCTCCCAGTACGGTATAGAATCAAGCTCCTCCTATATGTATACAAAGCCCTTAACGGGTTTGCCCCCGCCCTATATCAAAAACCTGCTAACCCACCATTCTACCTCCAGGTCCCCCAGGTCAGCGACTTGGGGCTACTGACTATCCCGCGGTCCAGGTTTAAGCTCAGGGGCGACCGCGCTTTTGCAGTTACAGCGCCTAGACTGTGGAACAGCATCCCTCTTCTGATCAGAACTGCCCCCTCCATCGACTCCTTTTAGTCTAGACTTAAAACCTATTTCTACTCACAAGCGTTTATTGAGGTCCTCTGAGGGAGCGCTGCATGTATGTATTTATGTATGTATTGTTAGATCTGTGTACCATTGTATGTAGCACGTTAGTACCTGCACTGATGTAAAGCACTTTGGTCAACGAGAGTTGTTTTTAAATGAGCTATAGAAATAAAATTGACTTGACTTGACTTGACTTTTCTTTTTAGAAAGGTCTTTACACTTCCATTACTGTTTGCTCAACTAGAACAAACACAAAGACTTGTTTCTTTTCCATTATTGCTTCTTGATTCTCCGTATATAGATTCCTTTCAAACCTCCATACAGCAATGCAACATTTACATTTTCCACAGAATCCTCATTTTCTAGAATTTTTAAATGCCCATCAACTGTCGTAGAACTGTGTGAATTTTCAAAGAATACAAGGTATATTCCAAAGGTCTAAATCTTATATCCCCTTAGATTCTTACCACGGGATAACACAATTAACATAAAGTGCAGCACGGTGGCACAGCAGTAGAGTTGCTGCCTTACAGCGCTTGCAACACTGGAGACCCGAGTTCGATCCCGACTACGGGTGCTGTCTGTACGTAGTTTGTACGTTCTCCCCGTGACCTGCCTGGGTTTTCTCCGAGATCTTCGGTTTCCTCCCACACTCCAAAGACGTACAGGTTTGCAGGTTAATTGGCTTGGTAAATGTAAATTGGCCCTAGTGTGTGTAGGATAGTGTTAATGTGCAGGGATCGCTGGTCGGTGCGGGCTTGGTGGACCAAAGAGAGATACAAGATACAATTTAATTGTCATTAGACCGAAGGGCCTGTTTCCATGCTGTATCTTTAAACTAAATAAATTAACATTTTACTAGAATGAAATAAAAGATATTCTGCAATGGTATTTCTGTATTATTTGGGAACGGGGAAGACTCAATGTAGGAAATAAGTCTAAACAGTGTGCTTTTTTTTCAATCCAACAGACAGCAACTTTGTGCTGGGAAATGCTCAGGTTCTGAACGTATATCCAATAGTGTACTGCTCTGATGGATTCTGTGAATTGACTGGCTATGCCCGAGCAGAACTCATGCAGAAGTCCTGTGCTTGCAAGTTCCTCTATGGAGTAGAAACAAATGAAGTCATGAAAATACAGATTCAGAAAGCACTGGATGAGAAGACTGAGTTCAAGACTGAGCTTATATTCTACAAGAAAAGTGGTGAGTGAAGCAAACTAATATCACTGGCTATCACTGGCTTGACTTCTATTTTAAAATGTGCTTTCATTCACCTTCCAGGCCCTTTTGTGTTCTCAACCCTCCACCACTGTTGGGTAGTGATCTGCAGTTTGTTTTGCGTTCTCAGTCAACTTAATTTTGGCTGTGAGAATGCATGGGAAGCAAAATTAGATGTTGATCAAGTAAGGTTGAGAATGGAGGCTCTGTCTGCCCTCCTGGCAGTGCTTCAGAAACACATTTTAGTTCCTCCACTGCCTTGGCTGTCAATCTTACACGAAAGATAGACACAAGATGCTGGACTAACTCAGCGGGACAGGTATAATCTATGGAGAGATGGAATGGGTGATGTTTTGGGTCAAGACCCTTCATCGGACTCCTGTATGTAAAAGTGTCTCGACCCGAAACATCACCCATTCCTTCTAACCAAATGAATAGCTTGGCTGGTGGGTGGGAGGGGTCAGTGTCAGAAGCAGGTTATAGACAATGATCCTTGGAGCAGGTTCCCGTGGCACTTGGCAAGGCCAGAGTTAAGCCAATCATCTGGATGTTTGTAGTGGCCAGTAGGGACCAGAGGATGGCAAAACACTCTTCCTGTCTTGCAAAAATTTTTGCTGCATCATGGAGTTAGCAGCTTTCACTTATGATCAGCTGCTCAAAAATCCAAAATTTGCAGAATCCTCAACTGCTGTCAAATTAGTTGCAGAACCAGTTGCATGGTAATTAAATAGCCACAAATTTTGCAAACTCTTTGTTTATTGCTTGATATTTGCATCTTAAGATTTAAAAAGCTGTGCACTTTGATGCTGAAGATTTAAACGCTTTTTTTAATCCTCTATCGTGGCTTACGTTAAGAGATTGAACATGGCCAACAAGAGGAGACTTTAATATTTTTACCTCTATTTCCCTGTTTTAAACTATAAGATTATCATAACATTGGTGCTATTAATGAGCAGACATTGGCTGTGTTGGCGAGACCGACGTCGGGCAGAGCTATAGTGGTGGGTGACTCCATTGTCCAAGGTGCGGACTAGAGATTATGTGGCAGCAGGCGAGACTCCAGGATGGTCTGTTGCATACCTGGTGCCAGGGTTCAGGATGTCACGGACCGGCTTCAGAACATCCTGGAGAGGGAAGGTGAATAGCCGGAAGTAGTTGTGCACGTGGGCACAAACAACGTCGGAAGGTTCTGCAACGTGAGTTTAGAGAGTTCAGTTGGGTGAGTTTAGAGAGGACGGTTGCAAGTCGGCTGCCCTGCCAGCAGTGTGTTCGTTATTTCTATTTTTTTGTTTTTTTTAGTGTGTCCAAATGTTTGTTTTAGTGTCCATCAGTGTGTCTTGTGTGGGGGTAGGTGGGGGGGGGGGGGGGGGGGGGGGGGGGGGAAACCGTTCTTCAGTCACTTCCTCGACGGAGAGGTGATTTTTTTCATGTCACTTCTCCGCCTCCTTGCGGCCTAACAGCTTGGATCGGAACAGCCTTTCCCAGAATCGGGCCCAGAGCTTCTGCAGCGGGTGCAGCGTGGACTTTTCCATTGTGGAGCGGGGAAAACCCTTGCCATATATACATCCTATCGAAAAGACAGACAGGTGGGCAGGGGGGGTGGTGGGGTAGCTCTGTTGGTGAGGAATGAAGTTCAGTCCCTTGCGAGGGGTGACATAGAATCAAGAGAGGTAGAGACGGTATGGATAGAACTGAGGAATTGTAAGGGTAAAAAGACCCCAATGGGTCTTATCTACTGGTCCCCAAACAGTAGACTGTATATAGGGTGCAAGTTGAATCAAGAGTTAAAATTTGCATGTCGCAAAGGTAATACTACGGTGGTTATGGGAGATTTCAACATGCAGGTAGACTGGGAAAATCAGGTTGGTACTGGACCCCAAGAAAGGGAGTTTGTGGAGTGCCTCCGTGATGGATTCTTAGAGCAGCTTTTATTGGAGCCTACCAGGGAGAAGGCAATTCTGGATTTAGTGTTGTGTATTAAACCGGATTTGATAAGGGAACTCGAGGTAAAAGAACAATTGGGAGGTAGTGACCATATTATGATGTTTTAATCTATAATTTGAGAGGGAGAAGGGAAAATCAGGAGTGTCAGTATTGCAGTTGAGCAAAGGGTACTATGGAGCCATGATGGAGGAGTTGGCCAAAGTTGACTGGAAAGATACCCAAGCAGGGATGACAGTGGAACAACAATGGCAGGTATTTCTGGGAATAATACAGAAGGTGCAGGATCATTTCATTCCAAAGAGGAAGAAAGATTCCAAGGGGAGTAAGAGGCGACCATGGCTGACAAGGGAAGTCAAGGACAGTATAAAAATAAAAGAGAAGTCTGACATAGCAAAGATGAGTGGGAAGCCAGAGGATTGAGAAGCCTTTAAAGAGCAACAGAAGATAACTAAAAAGGTAATACAGGGAGAAAAGATGAGGTACAAAGGTAAGCTAGACAAGAATATGAAGGAGGATAGTAAAAGCTTCTTTAAGGGCCTGTCCCACTTTCCCGAGTTAGTCACAAATTCTCCCGCATTTTCCCCTTGATTCAAGCTCGCAGAATGTTCGTAATGAGTCCATAGGAGTCCATAGATATATCGTAGCAGCTCGTTATGCCAGCCGTAGGTATTCTGGGCATCAGGTAAGTCGGGACTTTTTTTAACCTGATAAAAAATGCCCACGAGTAAAAAAATAGTCGGGAGGAGAAAAATTGCAACTTACCTGATGCCCCGAGTACCTATGGCTGGCATAACGAGCCGCTACGATATATCTACGGACTCCTACGGCCTCCTACGGACTTGTTACAAACATTCTGCGAGTTTGAATCAAGGGGAAAACTCGGCAGACTTTGTGAATAACTCGGGAAAGTGGGACAGGCCCTTAAGGTATGTGAAGAGTAAAAACTTAATTAAGACAATGTGGGTCCTGTGAAGACAGAAACAGGTGAATTTATTATGGAGAATACGGAAATGGCAGATGAGTTGAACAGGTACTTTGGATCCGTCTTCACTAAGGAAGACACAAACAATCTTCCACATGTACTAGTGGCCAGAGGATCTGGGGTGACAGAGGAACTGAAGGAAATCCACATTTGGCTGGAAATTGTGTTGGGTAGACTGATGGGACTGAAGACTGATAAATCCCCAGGGCCTGATGGTCTGCATCCCAGGATATTTAAGGAAGTGGCTCTACAAATCGTGGATACATTGGTGATCATTTTCCAATGTTCTATAGATTCAGGATCAGTTCCTGTGGATTGGAGGGTAGCTAATGTTATCCCACTTTTTAAGAAAGGCGGGAGAGAGAAAACAGGGAATTATAGACCAGTTAGCCTGATGTCGGTGGTGGGGAAGATGCTGGTCAATCATAAAAGATGAAATAGCTGCACATTTGGATGGCAGTAACAAGATTGGTCTGAGTCAGCATGGATTTACAAAGGGGAAATCACGCTTGACTAATCTTCTGGAATTTTTTGTGGGTGTAAATAGGAAAGTGTACAAGGTTGAGCCAGTGGATGTACTGTGCCTGGACTTTCAGAAAGCATCTGATAAGGTCCCACATAGAAGATTAGTTAGCAAAATTAGAGCAAATGGTATTGGGGTAAGGTACTGACATGGATAGAAAATTGGTTGACAGACAGGAAACAAAGAGTAGGGATTGACGGGTCCCTTTTAGAATGGCAGGCAGTGACTAGTGGGACACCGCAAGGTTCGGTGCTGGGATTGCAGCTATTTACAATATACATTAATGATTTAGATGAAGGGATTAAAAGTAACATTAGCAAATATGCAGATTTGCTGGGTGGCAGTGTGAACTATGAGGAGGATGCTATAAGGATGCACAGTGACATGGACAGGTTGGATGCATATTGGATGTACAGATGCATGGAGAAATGTGGAGTTTGAGTTTATCCACTTTGGTGGCAAGAATAGGATGGCAGATCATTATCTGAATGCTGTCAAGTTGGGAAAAGGGGAATTAGAATGAGGTTGGGTGTCTTTGCTCACCAGCCACAGAAACTAAGCATGCAGGTACAGCAGGCAGCAAAGAAATCTAATGGCATGTTGGTCTTCATAACAAGAGGAGTTGAGTACGGGAGCAAAGAGGTCCTTCTACAGTTGTACAGGGCCTTGGTGAGACAACACCTGGAGTGTTGTGTGCAGTTTTCGTCACCAAATTTGAGGAAGGACATTTTTGCTATTGAGGGAGTGCAGCGTAGATTCGCAAAGTTAATTCCCTGGATGGCGGGACTGTCCCGGGACTGTCCCATTTAAACAAGCCCAGCCGCTCCATTCTTGTAATAATGGAGTGGCTGGGCTTGTTTACACGGGAATTCAGTAGGATGAGAGGGGACCTTTTTGAAACGTTTACGATTATTGAGGGATTAGACACGTTAGAGGCGGGAACCATGTTCTCGAAGTTGGGGGAGTCCAGAACCAGGGCCACAGTTTAAGAATAAGGGATAGGCCATTTAGAACGGAGATGAGGAAAAACATTTTCACCCAAAGTTGTGAATCTGTGGAATTCTCCACCTCAGAAGGCAGTGGAGGCCAATTCTCTGGATACATTCAACAGTTAGATGGAGTTCTTGGAGTGGAGTTCTTAAAGATAACGGAGTTAAGGGATATGGGGAGGAACGGGGTACGTTGTGGATGATCAGCCATGATCACATTGAATGGCAGTGCTGGCTCGAAGGGCCGAATGGCCTATTCGTGCACCTATTGTCTATTGTCTATTGTCTATTCTCATTCTAAAACTTAATGAGACAACTAATTGGTACAGCAGTGATACCACAATTTTTTGTACAATTGAATGAGTGGGCAAAACGATGCCAGAGTTCAGTATTGGAATTTTATTTTATTTAATAGGAAGTATTGCAAAGCATGATAAGGTTAAATTATGAAATACTGTTAACTTCTAATTTTCAAATGGTTTTGAGGATTCCTGGGCCAATCTCAATGTCAGTGTTAGTATTCTTGGCAATTTATATCGCTAGGGCAGCACGGTGGTGTAGTGGTAGAGCTACTGTCTTACAGACCCGGGTTCCATCCCGACTACTGGTGCTGACTGTACAGAGTTTGTACACTCTCCCCGTAACCGCGTGGATTTTCTCGGAGATCTTCGGTTTCCTTCCACATACCAAAGATGTGCAGGCTTGTAAGTTAATTGGATTGGTGTAAATGTAAAATTGTTCCATGTGTGTGTAGGATCGTGTTAATGTACAGAGATCGCTGGCCGTTCTCGGTGGGCCGAAGGGCCTGTTTCCATGCTGTATCTCTCCAACTAAAAACTAAAATGAAACCGTCTTTAAGATAGATATTGCAACTGAATGTAACTCAGCCATAATTGTCTAAGGCTACCAGCCTTGACACACCAAGTCTGGATATTTAGAGAAAGAAAGACATCAGCAGCCGCCACATAAACGTGATCAAGAAGGGCCTGGTGCACTGGAATTTGGGCTTCCTTAAATAATCAGGCCAAATTACCTCAGCACACAGCTCCTTGTTCTGCAGTTTCAGAATTTGGGATGTCCACCTCACCATCAGTACCTCAGGTCAGGTGAAGGGCATTTATCTCAGAATAGAGTGAGCAGGACTGCACACAATGTTCAGAATATATTGAAAATACATTTCAGAAGCACAGACTCCTGGGAAACTGGATCCTCATCCTTTCTGGCTCTGCTGAATTTCCCACAAGCTAAATTACATTGAAGGTCCTTCATGAGCAGATGTACCAGATGATGTATTTGTTCTAAGGTAAGGCCCATCCCAGATTGGGGTTGGATATTGTTCAGGCATCGTTGGGGCACTGGAACTTGATCTGTAGAACTGCTGTCATTGCACTCATTTTGTCCCGATGCATAAGTCATTGTGGCTCAATGTCTCTGCTGTTCTCTTTATTGTAAAACTAAATAACTACCACAGTAAGTAAAAACAAGTGGATATTTTGATTATTGTGAAAGAAAGGACAGTCAATAATGTCAATATGTAATGAGCATGTTCATGGTACTTTAATGTGTTCCTCCTTTAGTGTTTGATCCAGAAAATGTCCTTTCCTTTAATTGGAGCTGATCAGGCTTTAGTCTTGGAAAATATTACATTTTTAATGTGAGATGTCAGCATTGTCAACATTGTTAACGTTGTGAAAATAAAACAGAACAATTTAAGGCTGACATTTATTTTAGTTTGTCATGTTCAATCTGTCACAACCCTGAACACAGTTTCTTTGAATGAGTAGATTGTTGTTCATCAACAACTGATGGATCTTGCTGTCAGAAGAACTGGCATCTCGTGGCAATGAGTCCAACTTGTTACACCTTTTTCAAGATACAAGATACAAGATTCAATTTAATTGTCATTTGGACCCCTTGAGGTCCAAACGAAATGACGTTTCTGCAGCCATACATTACAAACAAATAGACCCAAGACACAACATAATTTACATAAACATCCATCACATTGCTGTGATGGAAGGCCAAAAAAACTTATCTCTCCACTGCACTCCCCCCCCCCCCCCCCCATGTCAGAGTCAAAGTCAAAGCCCCCGGCTGGCGATGGCGATTGTCCCGCGGCCATTAAAGCCACGCCGGGTGATGCAAGGCCGTACACCGGGTTCTTGATGTTAGAGCCCCCGGCGTGCGCTCGCAGAGTCCTGCGGCCATTCCAAGCCACGCGGGGCAGTGCTGTGAGGCCCTGCTCCAGGAGCTCTTCGACCCCGCAACTCGGGCGGGAGAAGTCGCCGTTGCGGGAGCCCTGAAAAGCGGTCTCCCTCCAGGGACCCGCGGGCTCCCGGTGCCGCCGTCCGCCAGGCCCGCAGTTGCAGCCTCCGAATCTCCGGAGGTTGGGCCGCAGCAGCGCTCCACCACCGCTCCACCCGCTCTGGACTCGGCCAGCTCCGCGACGGTGAGGTGAGTCGTCGGCACCAGAGCCCCCGGTCTTCCTGTTGGAGGCCGCTCCTCGTTGCAGCCCCAACGACAACGGAGACCCGACAAAGAAAAGGTTGGGTCTCCCATGCAGGGAGAGATTTAAAAGTTACCCCCTCCCTCCCACCCCCCCCCCCCCCCCCCCCCACACACACACCCCCCCAAAAAAAATAACACAAAACTACATAAAAACATAGACAAAAAATAATAAAAACGCAGACGGGCTGCAGAGGCCGCTGCTGACGAGAGTCGCGCCGCCTACCGTACACCGTTCTCCATCCTAGCGTCTATTGAGAACCATATTAGCCACGTTGCTATGAAAAGGTTTGGTTGGTTATGAAATCCTGGATGTAGAACCCTGCCGATTGCACAAAAAGCAACACCTTGCACTCAACTGAGATGCTATCATCTATTTGTAAGCTTGCAGTCTCCTCATGAGCATGGCGGGGAATGATATGCACAGAGCCGCTAAAGCAGGCACGTAATTACTCAGGGTAGGCAGTCAGTCGGCTTTAAAAAAATCTTAAACCGCGCATGCGCAGATTGTTCTCCTCTCCGTAAGCTGTCAGTCGACTTTTATAAAGTCTTCAAAAGCCATATCTCTTAATAAAGTACCGTATTTCCTGGCAATGAAGACGCATCTGCATTGAAGGCGAACCTGTGTCGAAGACGCATCCCCATTTTCAGTTGCAAAATTTTGAAAGAAGGGTGGTGGGACATAGAATTTCTCACGATCAAAATAAATAAATAAACAAATAAAAAAAAAAAAAAATAAAAAAATGGATAAATAAATAAATAGATGGATAAATAAATAAATAAATAAATAAATGGAGTGACAATTCAATTTGCCTAAGGCTTCCAAATCTCCTTCATTCTAAATTACTGAATGGGCAGAGGGTGGAGGATGACGGCAGGTGGAGAGATGGTGGGAAAACGGGAGCCGAGATAAGTTGAATCAGTTGGGATCTTATTGAAAGACAATAGGGTGATTTCACGAAAGGTCACTGGAGCGTAGATCCGCACCCACGTGACCGAAAATTTGAAGTGCAGTACATGCTATACATCCGGTACATGTTAGTGAATGGGAAAACACGCACTTTCACACCCGTTAAAAACATCGAAAACGGCCAGTTTTTGAGCTGCAATTTACTGTGCCAGTCTGGGTGACCGTGAGGCACAGCTACCTAAATTTACAGTCCAAAAAAAAGATAGAAACTAAGGTAAATTCAACAGGGAGCTGAAGGTGCAAATCCAGCGGAAGTGACCAGCGGACATTTGCCGTGGAGATTTAAAGATCCAAAATATCGGGAATTATCGCGTTTGCTCGCTGCATTTCATCAAAAGTAAGGCATTATTGACTTTTTTATCTTTATTCATTAGTTATATGAAGAGTTTTAAAAGTGAAAAATCCGTCAGTAAAATTGCAAAATCGCCCATGGTTCTCAGGTGGGTTTTAACATGCAAAATGAAAACGCTTCTGAAGCTACATTTACCATTTAAATAATGCACATTGTCTATCCTGCTCACAGTGGGTGCCCAATCAGGATTGTTGACATCATTCCATGCTGCAGGCTTGTCTGTTATTAGATGATAAATAAATAAATAAATAAGTAGTTTGGGTGAATGTGCAGGCTTTAAACAAGAAACATTGAGAAATATATTTTGGCAAATAATAAAATGTCCTAATTTTGTCCAACTAACAGCTGACAATTATCCCATTCCTTAGCTTGCATCTGAGGAAAATTTATTTCAAAACGCATTGATAGTTTACGATTATTTAAATGATAAATGTAGCTTCAGAAGCGTTTTCATTTTGCATGTTAAAACCCACCTGAGAACCATGGGCGATTTTGCAATTTTACTGACTGATTTTTCACTTTTAAAACTCTTCATATAACAAATGAATAAAGATAAAAAAGTCAATAATGCCTTACTTTTGATGAAATGCAGCGAGCAAACGCAATAATTCCCGATATTTTGGATCTTTAAATCTCCACGACAAATGTCCGCTGAGCACTTCCGCTGGTTTTGCACCTTCAGCTCCCTCTTAAATTTACCTTAGTTTCTATCTTTTTTTTGGACTGTAAATTTAGGTAGCTGTGCCTCACGGTCACCCCGACTGGCACAGTAAATTGCAGCTCAAAAACTGGCCGTTTTCGATGTTTTTAACGGGTGTGAAAGTACGTGTTTTCCCATTCACTAACATGTACCGGATGTATAGCATGTACTCCACTTCAAATTTTCGGTCACGTGGGTGCGGATCTACGCTCCAGAGACATTTCGTGACATCACCCTATACTAATTCAAAGGACCAATTGGGGGGAGAGTTCCTTTCACAGCATGTAGGGAGTCTGACCAAGAGTAAAGTTGCAGGGAGGGCAGGGGCGTTGAGAAGGAGGGGGTCGGGGATCATGCAAGTAACCCACTCACTCACCTTTGCCGCGGCGCTCCGGGCGCGGAGCCACCACATTGTGGCCAGGGAGGGAAGCAGCTCGTGTGGCTGCGAGAGGCCGCCGGGACCGGATAGCGGAACTGGCCGCCATCTCAGCGCCTTCTGCCAACCCGCTCACCTCTGGCAGTGCGCTCTCCGTCTGAACATCTCTCACCTGCCGCTGGCTGGCCTCGTTCATGTCAACAACTTCCCACAAATCCCTAAATTCCGACTGCCGCTGGGAACAAGACATAGCCTCACTTGCTGCACTGGGATACGTGATACTGCATGGCATTCACTGCCCGGCCCGTGTCTTTCAATGTAGGGCGGACAGTGAGGACCAACTCAAGAGCGGGTCAGTGGGCGATGGATAACTGGACAGCGGGCGGTGGAGTTTACTCCATGTGCCAGCGCGATCAAGGGGCCAATTGAGGTTACTCGCGCTTACACAGGAGTAACCTCAACCACCCGCTGTCCTGTTAACCATCGCCCGCTGACCCGCTCTTGAGCTGGTCCTCACTGTCTGCTCTACATTGGCATCTGATCCATGCAAGACTGCCCACACGCTGTGAAAGGAACTCTCCCCCCCACCAGCAGCGCCGTCCTTTTACAGCCGCTTCTCACTTTACAGCCACTTCCCATCAGCTGCCACCAATGAGGGATAGACTTGACTGTCCCTCAGTGCAGCAACATCATTCTTGATGTGTCTGTACTGAGGGATAACCAAGTCTATCTTTCTTGGCTAACAACCTAACCTTCAGCCTCCAAGTTAAAATTTTCGTGCCTTATTTTTGGGTAAAAAATAGCGTTTTCATGAACTGGAAATACGGTATTTAAAAACATATAGCTCAAAGAAATTTAGTTACCACATTATTTCTACACAAACTCCATTCTACTCTTTTGATTCTTAAGATACTCTTAATAATTATCTTAATAATGGCAATCCGTGTTTGAATAACCCGCCAAGAATCTTGCGCTGGGCATGCGCATTAGGCAGTCCATGGTGCAAAGCAGTTCAGCTGCCTTCAGCTTCCCTTGTCGAGAAGGCTTGAAGCAGCGTTTTGAGCTGCACAGACCTTTGCGTTTTACAAGTACTGCAGATGAAAGGCACGGAGAATTATGCCTATCTAAGAGATCGATCTCTGATGTAGGCATAATTCTCCCGTGCCTTCACTATAGGGTGATTTCACGAAAGGTCACTGGAGGGTAGATCCGCACCCACATGACCGAAAATCTCAAGTGGAGGACATGCTAGACATCCGGTACATGTTAGTGGATGGGAAAACACGCACTTTCCCACCCGTTAAAAACATAGAAAACGGCCAGGTTTTGATCTGCAATTTATTGTGCCAGTCGGGGTGACCGTGAGGCACAGCTACCTAGATTTACAGTAAAAAAAAAGATAGAAACTAAGGTAAATTAAAGAGGGAGCTGAAGGTGCCAATCCAGCAGAAGTGAACAGCCATTTGCCGTGGAGATTTAAAGGTCCAAAATATCGGGAATTATCGCGTTTGCTCGCTGAATTTCATCAAAAGTAAGTCAATAATGCCTTATTTTTGATGAAATTCAGCGAGCAAACACTGAAACGCTGTTCACTTCCGCTGGATTGGCACCTTCAGCTCCCTCTTTAATTTACCTTAGTTTCTATCTTTTTTTTTTACTGTAAATCTAGGTAGCTGTGCCTCACGGTCACCCCGACTGGCACAATAAATTGCAGATCAAAACCTGGCCGTTTTCGATGTTTTTAACGGGTGGGAAAGTGTGTGTTTTCCCATCCACTAACATGTACCGGATGTCTAGCATGTCCTCCACTTGAGATTTTCGGTCACGTGGGTGCGGATCTACGCTCCAGTGACCTTTCGTGAAATCACCCTATTATAATTAATAATTACAATTTTATTATTTTATTCAGGTTAGGCAGACTTGCCCACCCTGATAGCACATGCCTGTACTAAAGTCACTTTCAATATAACTCTGCACATTGAGACCATTCAGAAACTGAGAAAATGTAAGTGGAGAAAATGTGTTTGTAATTATCTCTCATTTGAACCGCGGGTGCCCCCCTGTTTGTGCTTTCGTTCCTTGCAATCCACCTGGTGTCTTCTGCTGCTGTGGAAGATAGCTGCAGTATTTTGAACATGTCTTGCCTGCAGTCTGTACTTCCACTATAGCCCTGGCCATCTAGGATAACCCAAATAATACATTAATTTCATAAAATATTCAGGACCCAAGTTAGCCCACAAAAGCCACTGTCTAAATAACCTACAATAATATTATTTTTGTTATTAACCTTTCTATTTCCAATCTCCCCACCCCAAAAAAAACCCAATTGGGAAATAATTTCAGTCCTTCGGATGTATGGCTGCATAATTTGCGCTGGGCCTACGCACTAATGACTAACTGAATGAGACTGCAGTGAGATTGCTGGACTTCCAGGAAGGCGACTCATAACCTGCAGCTCAGTTTATCTTTCCACAACCATGCACAAACAATTTCTATTATTACTGAGCCAGACTGAGACCATAATTTATTGGGTCTGGTTTGTTTGTTGGTTCTTTATTTAGATTCTGTCTTGATGCAGTAAGCATAAATGTGCCACATGCACCCGAGGGGGAAAAAATTACAACCAAAGCATTTCTTTGTTAATGAGGTCAAGCTTCTGACTTGACAGTTACAATCATTGTGCATTGTGAATGCTGTCAGACACATAACCTTCAGAACTCTTGAACAGAAAGCAGGTTTTGGCCTAGCTCAGCGAGCCTTGGTTAAGCCAGCAGCAGCTGCTGCAGAATGCTTTAGAACCATTCAGGACCATTCAGGTGACCAATGACCAAATTACAGAAACACATTGGGATGGGAGATGCAGATATTATCTAACAAGGTGGATGTGAATATAACTGTGTCTCAAATGGTTCATAATCATCCAGACTCACAGTCCACTTTGGTGTGAATCCCTCTCTCAACAAATGGGCTCAACCAGTTCCGTGAGACCCTCTCTCACTGCTCCCCCTCTGTTATTCCTGCTGCTCACCTGCTCTTCGACCCATCTTCTAATCAACCCCCCCCTCATCTGTATCCACCTATCACACCTATCACACACCCTGCTTTGTCCCCCCCCCCACCTCTTTTCCAGCTTTTTCCGCCAACTGCTACCAGTCTGAAGAAGTGTCCCGACCTAAAACATAACCAATTCAATCTCCTTATAGATACTGCCTGATCCGCTGACTTCCTCCAGAACTAGGTGGCGTAGTAGTAGAGTTGCTTCTTTACAGCACCGGAGACCAGGTTTTGATCCTGACAACGAGTGCTGTCAGTATGAAATTTGTATGTTCTCCCCGTGACCTGCCTGGGATTGTTTCAGGATCTCCAGTTTCCTCCCACATTGCAAAGACGTTCTCCCCGTGACCTGCCTGGGATTGTTTCAGGATCTCCAGTTTCCTCCCACATTGCAAAGACGTACAGGTTTGAAGGTTAATTGGCTTGGTAAAATTGTAAATTGTCCCTGGTGTGTGTAGGTTTGTGTTATTGTGTGGGGATCGATGGTCGGCGCGGACTCAGTGGGCCGAAGGGGCTGTTTCCGCGCTGTATCTCTAAACTATATAAACTAAACTAAAGACTGTCTCCACCAGAAGTGGTGGCCAATATGAGTGACATGAGCAGATAGACAGGTGCAGCATAATAAGTGGATGGGAAATGGTATTGAATTTTGGGTTGTAAATGCAAAACCTGATCATCAAGAACAAGAAAATACAAATGGGCAGTTCAATTGTTTTGCAAGCTACGTAAAATCACTGAACATTGTCAGTTTCCAAAGAGCAATTGAACAGTGCATTATTAGAGCTATCTAACGGGTTGCTTTTTTAAGCATGTTCGTGGCAATATTATTGCAGCTGGTGAGGCTTTAGTGCAGTGCTTTGGAAAGCATTGCATTATCATTGTTAGGTGGCAATATTGCCAACACACACACATATAATAAGACATTGGAATTTATGCCTGAACATACATTTTAGTTTGTCTGTGCCATGTGAAAGAAGGGGGATTTTTAAACAGTTGCTCACTTATTTGAAGCAATGGAGTTTAAATGAAATACAGCTTCCCTTCCTCCCACCAAAGCATCCTGCAATTCTGTCCTCTGTTTCCAAATCTGCAGATTCCCCTGTGAGAATTCCAGTGAGCATTGTGTACGAAGATAGACAAAAAATGCTAGAGTAACTCAGTGGGACATTCCTCCCCCATCCTTGTTTTCCGACCAGTCTGGCTGATTAAAATTTCTCTGTGTATGCTTTGTTGTCACCTTCCTCCAGCTAACAATGATCTAGTCTACGCCCCCTTTGATGCCTCGTTTACACAACTTAACCTTCCAAATCTCTGTGTCTCCCTCTCCCCTGACTCTCAGTCTGAAGAAGGGTCTCGACCCGAAATGTCACCCATTCCTTCTCTCCCGAGATGCTGCCTGTCTCGCTGAGTTACTCCAGCTTTTTATGTCAATCTCCAGAGAGCATTGACACAGATTTCATGTAACGATTTAGATTGTGACCATGCAGGAATGGAGAAAGTACAATGTAGGGAGATATAATTATCTAGACTGCGTGGTTCCTACTTGTTTCATCCTGCTGAGTTGTTAACATGTTGAGTCTGCAGTTCTGCAACTCTACCTGAGCCCTGGATACTGAGACTACCCAAGTACCACATTAATTTCATAAAATGTTCAGTACTCAATCGAGCTTACTTCAAGTTCCAGTGAATTCACCTACACCAAAAAAGAAATTCAATATTTGTCTTTTTGGTTTTTTTTAAATAGCAAGAAAAACTTCACTTCTGCTACATGTTGGTGCCTAGTGAGAAGCACAAAGTGGGAATACTGTCTTATTCCTACACCCATTTACCTGAGATTCAGTTATGGAATCATAATTATATTGAGTACAACACATAACAAGCTCTTCGGCACACTTTGTACATCAGATTCAGATTCAGATTCAGATTCAATTCTCTTTATTGTCATTGTGCAGTGTACAGTACAGAGACAATGAAATGCAGTTAGTATCTCACCCAGAAGAGCGAACATAGAATAATGGAACAGTAAAATATATATATGTACATACGGTAATAGTAGTGCAAATTTTCTGGGGGAAGGGGGGGGGGGTGTGGGGGGGTGTAGGGGGGGGGGGGGGTGTAGGGCGGTGTGGGGGGGGGGGGGGGGGTGGGGGTATATATTGTGTGGGGGGGGGGGGGTTCTCTTGGGGTACTGGCACTCACCAAGGAGGGTAAACAGTCTATGGCCTCCTGCTGGGGTGAGAGCAGCCCTTGACGATGCTGTGCGCCCTTTGCATGCTGACCAAACTGCAACATGGAACTAGTTCCATTCGCCTGAATTTTGCCCATATCCCTCTAAAACTTTCCAATCCATATATTTGTCCAAATAACTTTTAAAATATGTAATTGTATTCACTTTGATAGCTTCCTCCCGGCAGCACATTCCAGATATGGATTACCCTCTGTAATTTTATTATTGTTATTAAATCGTTGAAAACATTAGCGACGCAGTGGCGCTGGTTTCAGATGGGCACGGTGACGGACACACCACACATCTCTGTCCTCCATGAAGCTGGCAAGCTCCTCTTTTGTCTCTACACATGTGTCTTCCATCAACGTCTTCAGCATCGTCTCGATTGGCCGTCCCTGGTCACGTCTTCCATGGGTGGGTTCCCACAGCACAACCTTGTTTGCTGGCATTTCTGGGTGGTGATGGCAGTGACCAGCGAGCCTCATCCTTCTCCACCTGATCTTGATGGTCAGAGCTGGGAGTTGGTGATGTGGACCCTCAGACCCACATTTTGAACTTTTCTGAGCATTCAGGTGTAGGTACCATCGGGAAACTTGGACAGTGCTCGAGTGAGAGTCCATGCCTCACACCCTACAATAATATGGTCTCTACAGTTGGATGGAAGAACCTCAGTTTGAGACCCTTAGACATCCGAGACGTCCAGATGTTCCCCATGTTATTGAGAGCTTTCCATGCGAGCGCTTTCCGGACCTTGATGTCATAGAAACATAGAAACATAGAAAATAGGTGCAGGAGTAGACCATTCGGCCCTTCGAGCCTGCACCACCATTCTATATGATCATGGCTGATCATCTAACTCAGTATCCTGTACCTGCCTTCTCTCCATACCCCCTGATCCCTTTAGCCACAAGGGCCACATCTAACTTCCTCTTAAAAATATAGCCAACGAACTGGCCTCAACTACCTTCTGTGGCAGAGAATTCCAGAGATTCACCACTCTCTGTGTGAAAAAGGTTTTCCTCATCTCGGTCCTAAAAGATTTCCCCCTTATCCTTAAACTGTGACCCCCTGTTCTGGACTTCCCCAACATCGGGAACAATCTTCCTGCATCTAGCCTGTCCAACCCCTTAAGAACTTTGTAAGTTTCTATAAGATCCCCCCTCAATCTTCTAAATTCTAGCAAGTACAAACTGAGTCTATCCAGTCTTTCTTCACATGAAAGTCCTGACATCCCAGGAATCAGTCTGGTGAACCTTCTCTGTACTCCCCCTATGGCAAGAATGTCTTTCCTCAGATTAGGAGACCAAAACTGTACACAATACTCCAGGTGTGGTCCCACCAAGACCCTGTACAACTGCAGTAGAACCTCCCTGCTCCTATACTCAAATCCTTTTGCTATGAAAGCTAACATACCATTCGCCTTCTTCACTGCCTGCTGCACCTGTCATTCTCTGAGCTCTGCATCTTCGCTGCCAGGTACTTGAAATCCTCCACTTTCTTGAGAGATGCACCACCACTGGTCTTGAGATGCTCATGGTCACCAACGTTGCACACCATGTACTCCATCTTCTTGGCATTGAGGTGTAGGCCCACTTTCTCGCACTGCATTTTGACCCTGCCGAGCAACTCCTGTGCCTCCATAATCTGGTCTGACAGCAGGACGATGTCATCAGCAACGTCGAGGTTTGACAACTTGACGGGCCCGAATCTTCTCGAACGCCTTGGGGTCATTATGAAGCCGAGGTCCTCAGGTTCCTTGAGCGCCTGCCTCATGGCATAATCAACGACAATGACGAAGAGATAAGGTGCCGGCGTATCTCCCTGTAGGATCCCCGTGAGGATCTCAAATACCTTGCCCTTGCCATCCAGGGTGACAACCTTGGTCGTGGTGCCCAAGTGCATATTCTCAATGGCTCTCAGGAGACGAGGAGGGATACCTCATCATTTTACATCGATGAATCGTCAAACACCTTCTTGAAGTCTTTTGACTGGAAGGTCCCTCTTAAATCTCTCCCATCTCACTTTAAGTTTATACCCTCTTGCTTTTGAATCCCCCACCCTGGAAATATTCAGTGACTGCTCACTTTCCGTTGGGAAAATGGGTCAAGGAATAGAGAACTGTAGAGTTACTGCCTTACAGCACCAGAGACCCAGGTTTGATCCTGACTACGGCTGCTGTCTGTACAGAGTACGTGCATTCACCCCGTGACCTGCGTTAGTTTTCTCTGAGATCTCCAGTCTCTTCCCACATTCCAAAGACATTCAGGTTTGAATGGCTTGGTATAATTGTAAATTATACCTAGTGTGTGTAGGGGATCACTGGTCAGCATGGACTCGGTGGGCCGAAGGGCCCCTTTCTGCGCTGTGTGTCTAAACTAAATTAAACTCAACTCTGGCAAGTGTGAAGCGTTGCACATTGGTTTGCCAAACCAGGGCAAGACTCACGCAGTAAATGGTAGAGCTCTGGAGAGTAATGCAGAATAGAATGGTTTAGCAGTACAGGCGCATGGTTCCCAAAAAGTGGTGAGTCAGGTGGACAGTGCAGTGAAGAAGATAAAATACTGTCATTGGGAAGGTATTGAGTACACAAGATAATGCAAGGCAGGCGTAAAGTGAACACTCGCTGTGTTACTCCCAGATTGTAGTGTTCTAAAACTAGAGGGAAAGAGTATCAAGAGTATCAATAGTCTATTTAATTGTCATTTGGACCCCTGGAGGTCCAAATGAAATGCCGTTTCTGCAGCCATACATTACACACAAATAGACCCCAGACACAACATAATTACATTTTACATAAACATCCATCACATAGCTGTGATGGAAGGCCAAATAAACTTATCTCTCCACTGCACTCTCTCCCCCCCCGATGTCAGAGTCAAAGTCAAAGCGCCCGGCTGGCGATGGCGATTGTCCCGCGGCCATTAAAGCCACGCCGGGTGGTGCGAGGTCGTACACCGGGTCTTGATGTTGGAGCCCCCGGTGTGCGCTCGTAAAGTCCCGCATTCCAAGCCACGCGGGGCAGTGGTGCTAAGCCCCGCTCCAGGAGCTCTTCGACCCCGCAACTCGGGCGGGAGAAGTCGCCGTTGCAGGAGCCCCGAAAAGCGGTCTCCCTCCAGGGATCCGCGGGCTCCCGGTGCCACCATCCGCAGACCCGCAGCAGCAGCCTCCGACTCGGCAGCAGCAGCGGCAGCAGCAGCAGCGGCAGCAGCAGCAGCGGCAGCAGCAGCAGCAGCAGCAGCAGCAGCAGCGCTCCTCCACCACTCCACCCGCTCCGGTCTCGGCCAGCTCCGCGACGGTGAGGTGAGTCGGCACCAGAGTCCCCGGCTTCTTCCGGCTGTTGGAGGCCGCTCCTCGTTGCGGCCTCCAACGACAGCTGAGACCCGACGAGGTTTGTATGTTAAAAGGTCGGGTCTCCAGTGCAGGGAGAGATTCAAAAGTTTCCCCCCCCCCTCCCACCCCACCCCCCCACCCCCCCCACACACACACCCCCAACATAAAATAACAAAAACTACATAAAAACACAGACAAAAAATAATAAAAACGCGGACAGGCTGCAGAGGCCGCTGCTGACCAGAGTCACGCCACCTACCGGTTAATAAGCTTCAGGTGAGAGGGGTGGGATTTAATGGACTCAGATGACTGTTTCACTCAGAGAGTAGTCCATATCTGGAATGAGCTGCCAGATCATCATAATCATGATCATTCTTTTATTAACCAAGATCTGCCTATTACCATCTAAAAAATATTGCAAGAATCAAGGGATTTCTGTCCAAAGAAGACACTGAAAAACATGTTCATGCATATATTTTTAGTTGGTTAGATTATTGTTATGGCATCTTTACAGGTCTCAATAAAAAATCAATGAAACAACTGCAGCTTATCCAAAATGCCGCTGCCAGAGTCTTGACCAACACCAAGAAAATGGACCACATTACACCTGTCCTTAAATCCTTGCACTGGCTCCCTGTGTGTAAGAGGATAGATTTTAAAATTCTGTTACTGACCTACAAGGTACTGAATGGTCTAGGTCCAAAATATATATCTGACCTACTTGTTGTATATGAGGCGCCTAGACTCCTCAGGTCTTCAGGGACAGGTTTACTCTGTGTTCCCAGGGTCAGAACTAAAAAGGCTGAAGCAGCATTCGGTTTTTATGCTCCACACCTGTGGAACAAGCTCTCTGAACACCTGAGGTATGCACAGACTGTAAGCGCATTTAAATCAGGCCTAAAAACACTGTTGTTTACTATAGCTTGTCCATAACCCGACATGCAGGTAATCTTAACCCTCTAATTTTAACCCCTTTTATGTGCTTTTTAAAATCATTTTATTGTTTCATTGACGTTGTTTTATTATTCATACATTTGTCGTATTGCTTATTTTGCAATTTTTAATTATTGACAATTTCATTTTTTCTTTCCTGTAAAGCACCTTGAATTGCTGTTTGCACGAATGGTGCTATACAAATAAACTTGCCTTGCCTTGCCTATGTTTTGCAACATATGAGGAATTTGATTTGCCATACAGTCATACCATTAAAAAGCACCAAAACACACAAAATACATTTTAACATAAACATCCACCACAGTGACTCCTCCACATTCCTTACTGTGATGGAAGGCGAAACAAAGTTCAAGTCTCTTCCCTTCTGTTTTCTCCAGCCGTCGGGGACCTCAAGCCTTCCATCGATCTTGGTTCCCATAGCCGCCGTTCAGGCCCTCTGCTTTCGAGGCGATTATGCTCCCGCATCGGGGAGGAATCACAGCTCCCCCGCGCTGGGCGATCTGACCCTGGGTCCCCCCTCGCTGGGCGATCTGACCCCGGGTCGGGGCTGGTCGAAAACCTTCTGCGTCGTTTGGAGCTTCCCGACATCGGTCTCTACCCAAGACTGCGAGCTCCTCGATGGTGAAATCCGCAGGCAGTGGTTGGAGCGTCGATCCCAGTCAAGGGATCAGTTTTGTAGGTAAGTCCACGTCCCCATGATGGGGCTCAAAGTCAGTCCTGAGAAAAGCCTCCTGCTCGACAATGTTAGGCCGCAGAGCGACCGGAGATACGACCACCCCACCCCCCACATAAAACAAACCAGAGAACATTAACACAAACGTTTAAAACAGACTACAAATAACAAATAAAAGATGAAAAGACAGACAGACTGTTGGCGTGTCTGGCATCGTGCGGCGCCCCCTGGTGGTATATATGAAGCTATAGAAGTGGATCCAATTATGATTTTTAAAAGACATTTGGACAGATATACAGATAGGAAGTGTTTAGAAGGCTATGGGCCAAATGCAAGAAAATGGATCCAGCCAAGATGCCAAAGTGTACAGCATGGATTAAGTGGGCCAAAGGGCCTATTGCCTTGCTGTACAGCACTATCACTCTATGCCTCCAAATTGTTAATGTATGTAACACACAGCAGCAGACCCGGTGCTGACCTCTGTGGTGCTCCACTGTTTAAATTATACAACATACTGGTGTGGTGCTGTATAGCCTGGGTGTGCAGAATGTCACACCAAATGCTGGACTTACAAGTAAGTGAAAACAAATTCTACATGCATTTCATACCCATTGTCCAGCATGGCAGATGATGTTAGTTAACCCATTCTGATGGCCCAAAATTATAATCAGGTTTTCTGGCTCTGGTTTGTTTGGTTCATGTGTTGAAAAGATTGTGTCATGATGTGCAAAGTGCTAGATGTGAAGTATGCATATGTGGAGAAAATAGAGTGGGGTGAAGCATTGGTAATATGAGTTTTCATTCATGATGTGACTGACCATTGAAATAATATCAGACCATCATATAACGTGCATGGTATCACATATACCATCCCCCCAAATCAGAGGGTAGAAAGCAAAACCTGACCTTGCTCAATGAGCCTGAAACTGCTTTGTGAAGTTTTGGGGCAGCCGTTACAACAGAGACACTAAATTCAAGAAACTTATCCAGATGGGAGACATGGACATTACTCTGATAATCGACAATGCTACAAAATATAGGTGATTCAGATTTTTATTTCAAATAGTTCCTGGCCAACCATCTTCCAATCTAATGGTTTATGAAGCCTCTGTGTTTAACTGAACAGGATCAGGTCTACCATGAGGTTGCAATGATGCTGAATGATGCACGATGGGCTTATAGATCAGCACAGGATGATGAACCAAAGGTTGATGCCTATCTTATCATTAATGCAGTACAATAACATCCAGCAGTTGGGCGAGGGAGCAAGAATGACAAAGACGTGGAATTCTATGAGAATTAGCTCAACGGGCCAGGCAGCATTTCTGGAGAGAAGGAATGGGGGATATTTCGGGTCGAGACCCTTCCCAGACAGAGCGTTAGGCGAGTGGGAATCTGAGATATGTATTGGTACAAAGAGAATGTAAAGTGTGAAAAGGACTGATCAAACCATACGGTGATCAAGGAAATGTAGAATTGTTCATTGTTGGCTGAGTGGAAGGTGACAATGAGGCATACAAACAGTAAAATTAATCAGGAGGACAGTGAAACTAGTCTGAGAACTAGGGTAGAGGGGTGGGGGGGGGGGGGAAGAGAGAGAGGGGAAGCAAGGGTTACTTGAAGTTACAGGAGTCAATGTTTATAACGCTGGGGTGTAAGCTGCCCAAGCTAAATATGAGGTGCTGTTCGTCCAATTTGCGCTTGGCCTCAGTCTGAGTGAAGCTGTGCCCTGCATGTCAAGTTATACTGATCAATATGGTGGTGACATTTCTCTCCTTCTCCACCATTAAAATAGGCTCAAAACTTTTTTTTTAACTATATAACCATATAAACTTAGGGAATATATTTTGTTTGTTTTCACTTATTCTTTCAGTCCATTCATGGAGTTATAGAGGCCGGAAACAGGTCATTTGGCTCACCATGTCCTTGCCGATCAAGCTGCCTTCCTGAGCTGGTCCCATTTGACTGTGTTTGGTCCATATTCCTCCAAACCTATCCATGAACTAGCCAGTCCAAATGTCCATTAAACGTTGGAACTATGTCCATCTCTATCACTTCTGGCCAATAATTTTTCATATTCACCACTAAAAAACTTTCTGCATATGTCTGTGATCTTTCCCCTCTCCACTTATACCTGTCCCTGCTAGTATTAAATACCCCTGGTGTGGGGAAAACAGACTGTGGGTATTCACCGTATTTATGCCCTTCATGTTTTTGTAAGTAATTTTAGATATTATGAGAACACAAACTCAGGCGATCTTTGTTGCCCAAGGTGACTGAGTGCTTGTGTTTGAACAATCTCAAACACGCTCCTGGGAATATTAATCCCCGATGGTGTTTGTTTTTGACCAGACAGCCGTGTCGTGCCTAGAACTTACATCAAATAGGAAACATTCATTTTCATGCATTATTTCTCTCTCTAAGCATCACCATTGTCAGTTGACTGGCACAGTGAAAGGTGCCCCAGGCACTTTGGCATTGAAATGCAAATGATAAGCGGTTTAAGGGCATTACAGATGGCACTTATTTTGAAACAACTTATCTAGAAGTCAAGTGGTGACCTTTCTTAAATATTTTAGTACCTCATCATGCTGGAACTGCAGGAGGATCAAATGCAGATGCAATGTATCTGAGAGGTTCCCTGTTGAAACCTTAAAGATTAGCCAGAGCACATTTGTCCCTAAGTGCTGAAATAATGTGCCCTGCACAAAGTATGCGTCCACGCAGAATGCTGGACAACGTTCAGACAGGGAATTGAAAGAACTGCTTTTGATGTGGTTGGAAATAAAAGATGAGCAATGTACTGCAAATGTACGAAGATAGGCACAAAAAACTGGAGCAACTCAGCGGGTCCGACAGCATCTCTGGAGAGAAGGAATAGGTGATGTATCAGGTCGAGACCCTTCTTTAGTCTGAGAGTCAGGGGAAAGGGAAACAAGAGATATAGACGGAAAGGGAAACAAGAGATATACTGTAGATATAGAGAGATATAGAACAAATGAATTAAAGATAGGCAAAACAGTAACGATGATAAAGGAAACAGGCCATTGTTAGCTGTGTATTAGGTGAGAACGAGTTACAGACTAAACAAGACGACGTTGAAGCTGGTACGACTTGGGTGGGGGAGGGAAGGAGAGAGGGGATACCAGGGTTACTTGAAGTTAGAGAAGTCAATATTCATCCCACTGTGTTGTAAGCTGCCAAAGCAAAATATGAGATGCTGTTCCTCCAGTTTGCATTTGGACCCCAGTTCTTGCTACAGGTTTGGGTGATAGAAGAGGCTTGCAGACCAGCAGACCCTGGATCACCTTGGGGAGCACGCTATTGCGATGCTGCCTCACAGCTCCAGTAACCCGGACTTGACCCAAACCTCCAGTGCTGTCTATGTGACGTTTTGCACGTTCCCCCTGGGAGTTCCTGAATCTACTCCAGAAGTGCTGGTTTCTTCCCAGGTTTGTCCATACAGTGTAGATGAGTTGGTAAATCACAGGGTAATTGATGAGAATATCTGGAACATTAGTACAGGAATACTGCAAACGTGTACACTTACTTGACTTTATTTTGATCAATTTCATTTACTTTTAAAGTGAGACATAGAAACATAGAAACATAAAAAATATGTGCAGGAGTAGGCCATTCGGCCCTACGAGCCAGCACCGCAATTCAATATGATCATTGCTGATCATCCAGAATCAGTACCCCGTTCCTGCTTTCTCCCAATATCACTTGATTCCGTTAGCCCTAAGAGCTAAATCTAAATCTAACTCTCTCTTGAAAACATCCAGTGAATTGGCCTTCTGTGACATAGAATTCCACAGATTCACAACTCTCTGGGTGAAAAAGTTTCTCTTCATCTCAGTCCTAAATGGCCTAACTGCTTATTTTTAAACCGTGACCCCTGGTTCTGGACTCCCCCTATATCGGGAACATACGAATGAATGAAGTTACACTGAAGCCTTTTACAATTCTCATCCTTGTTAACAGTTCCTGTTTCCTCTCCCCGTCTGTAACCTTCTCCATCCCTGGTGCTTTCCAATCAGTCCATAATCTTACAGTTCTTTCCTCTTGCATTTCCCCAATGTTCTGCTGTGGCCTGCCTTATATTCTCTGGTATCCCTGAAATAAAAACAGAAAATGCTGGAAGTACTCAGCAAGTCAGGCTGCATCTGTGGAAAGAGAAACAAAATTAATGTTTCAAGTTGCAGACTCTTTATCAGGGGAGAGGTTTGTTTATCTGCAGGGAGAGTAAGGGAGGTGCATGTCTCTGATATGGCACAACTAGGGTGACAATGGGGCCAATCTGTATACAAGGATACCAAATCAATGAGTGTGGGAATGTGAATGTGGACAAAAGAACATAGGGGTGCAAAATGTAGAGCAGGAGACAAAGAACACCAGCTTCTCGTTCTCAGCTAGCACACAGTTAACAATGGCCTGGTTCCTTTATCATTGTTACTTTTTTACATATCTTTCATTCATTTGTTCTGTGTCTCTCTACATCACCGTCTATATATCCCTTTCCCTTTCCCCCGACTCTCAGTCTAAAGAAGGGTCTCGACCTGCAACGTCACCCATTCCTTCTCTCCAGAGATGCTGCCTGTCCTGTTGCCTTACTCCAGCTTTTTGTGTCTATCTTTAGCCTATAGGTCAGTTTGGTATATCATAAGCTCATAAGATCATAAGTGATAGGAATAGAATTAGGCCATTAAGCCGATCTACTCCACCATTCAACCATAGCTGATCTATCTATCCCTCCTAACCCCATTCTCCTGCCATCACCCCATAACCTTGGACACCCTGATTTCCTCCACTCCCAGAAAAAATAGGGTGGAAAAAACAATTGAGCTAATATCAGGTCATGTAATCAAATGACATGAAGTTGTAGCATTCAGCTTTGAATCTAGAAGGCTTCAGTATGCCCTGGAGCAAGCTGAGGTGCTGCTTATCAACATGGCATAGAGCCTTATTGTGAAAGGACAGGAGGCCACAGAATAATGGATCAGCATGGGATGGAGAATTAAAGTTCAAGGCAACAGAAAGGTCAGGATTAACCATGCAGTCTGAACACAGGGGCTCAACAAAATGGTGTCCCACGCTGAAAGCTCTAACGGCAACATAGCAGGTGAACTCGAATACCAAGGAATGTTTCACATGTGACAATCTCCAGGAAAAGTAACATTGAGGTGCAAAATTGAAAAGACTAGGCTTGTATAAGATTGAAAAGACTAGGCTTGTATTCACTGGCGTTTAGAAGTATGAATGGGGCATCTTATAGAAACATATAAAATTATAAAAGGACTGGACAAGCTAGATGCAGGAAAAATTTTCTCAATGTTGGGCGAGTCCAGAACCAGGGGCCACAGTCTTAGAATAAAGGGAAGGCCAATTAAGACTGAGGTGAGAAAAACCTTTTTCTCCCAGAGAGTTGTGAATTTGTGGAATTCTCTGCCACAGAGGGCAGTGGAGGCCAAATCACTGGATGGATTTAAGAGAGAGTTAGATAGAGCTCTAGGGGCTAGTGGAATCAAGGGATATGGGGAGAGGGCAGGCACGGGTTATTGATTGGGGACGATCAGCCATGATCACAATGAATGGCGGTGCTGGCTCAAAAGGCCGAAAGGCCTCCTCCTGCACCTATTTTCTATGTTTCTAGGTTACTATGTTAAGGCCAGGATAGGGATAGTGAGTTAAAGAATCATGTACCCCATCATATTTACAGCAGCTCTGTGAAAGAGATCTCGGAAATTGCAGTGGCTGCCAGCAATGCTTGGGCCCACAAGACATAACGTAGCACATACTCAAGCAGATCCTAGGCCCAGTTTGGCTTGGGACGTACGCAATGGGCAGGCAGTAGTGTGAGGTCAGTCCTCATCTGGAGATTTCTCAAGCCCACCTCAGATAAACTGGGAATGGTTAATGTTCAGAATTTATAGCTGTGGGTTCCCTGCATCATCCACTTGGTCTCTTGTGTAGGATGAACTGCAGATGCTGGTTTACACTGAAGATAGACTCAAAATGCTGGACTAACTCAGCGGGACAGGCAGCATCTCTGGAGAGAAGGATTGGGTGACGTTTCGGGTCGAAACCCTTCTTCAGACTTCTTGTTGGTCTTATGTGGACAAGCTTTTCCCTTTGAGAATAGGGAAGATTCAAACAAGAGGACACGACTTCAGAATTAAGGGACAGAAGTTTAGGGATAATATGAGGGGGAACTTCTTTACTCAGAGAGTGGTAGCGGTGTGGAATGAGCTTCCAGTGGAAGTGGTGGAGGCAGGTGCATTGGTATCATTTAAAAATAAATTGGATAGGCATATGGATGAGAAGGGAATGGAGGGTTATGGTATGAGTGCAGGCAGGTGGGACTAAGGGGAAAAAAAAGTTGTTCGGCACGGACTTGTAGATTCAGATTCAGATTCAGATTCAATTTTAATTGTCATTGTCAGTGTACAGTACAGAGACAACGAAATGCATTTAGCATCTCCCTGGAAGAGCGACATAGCAAATTATTTGAATAAATAATAATAGTGTCCAGGGGGGGGTGGTGATTGGCAGTCACCGAGGTACGTTGTTGAGTAGAGTGACAGCCGCCGGGAAGAAGCTGTTCCTCGACCTGCTGGTTCGGCAACTGAGAGACCTGTAGCGCCTCCCGGATGGTAGGAGGTTAAACAGTCCATGGTTTGGGTGAGAGCAGTCCTTGGCGATGCTGAGCGCCCTCCGCAGACAACGCTTGCTTTGGACAGACTCAATGGAGGGGAGCGATGAACAGGTGATGCGTTGGGCAATTTTCACCACCCTCTGCAATGCCTTCCGGTCGGAGACAGAGCAGTTGCCATACCATACTGTGATGCAGTTGGTAAGGATGCTCTCGATGGTGCAGCGGTAGAAGTTCACCAGGATCTGAGGAGACAGATGGACCTTCTTCAGTCTCCTCAGGAAGAAGAGATGCTGGTGAGCCTTACTTGATCAGAGTAGAGGTATTGTGGGTCCAAGAGAGGTCATCGGAGATGTTGACTCCCAGGAACCTGAAGCTAGAAACACGTTCCACCTCCGTCCCGTTAATGTGGATGGGGGTGTGCGTGCCGCCTCTCGACTTCCTGAAGTCTACAATGAGCTCCTTGATCTTCTTGGAGTTAAGGGCCAGGTTGTTGTCAGTGCACCATGCTGCTAAGTGCTGGACCTCCTCCCTGTAGGCCAACTCATCGTTGTTGAGGGAGGGGGTAACTTTTAAATCTCTCCCTGGACGGGCGACCCGACCTTTTCTTGTCGGGTCTCCGTTGTCGTTGGGGCTGCAACGAGGAGCGGCCTCCAACAGGAGAAGACCGGGGACTCTGGTGCCGACGACTCACCTCACCGTCGCGGAGCTGGCCGAGTCCGGAGCGGGTGGAGCGGTGGTGGAGCGCTGCTGCGGCCCGACCTCCAGAGATTCGGAGGCTACAACTGCGGGTCTGGCGGACGGCGGCACCGGGAGCCCGCGGGTCCCTGGAGGGAGACCGCTTTTCAGGGCTCCTGCAACGGCGACTTCTCCCGCCCGAGTTGCGGGGTTGAAGAGCTCCTGGAGCGGGGCCTGACATCACCGCCCCGCGCGGCTTGGAATGGCCGCGGGACTCTGCGAGCGCACGCCGGGGGCTCTAACACCTAGACCCAGTGTGCGACCTCGCACCACCTGGTGTGCCTTTAATGGCCGCGGGACAATCGCTATCGCCAGCCGGGGGCTTTGACTTTGACTCTGACATCGGGTGGGGGGAGAGTGCAGTGGAGAGATAAGGTTTTTTGGCCTTCCATCACAGCAATGTGATGGATGTTTTTGTAAATTATGTTGTGTCTTGGGTCTATTTGTTTGAAATGTATGGCTGCAGAAACAGCATTTCGTTTGGACCTCAAGGGGTCCAAATGACAATTAAATTGAATCTTGAATCTTGAATCTTGAGGTGTGCTTGTCTAACCTCACAGACTGGGGTCTGTCGGTTAGAAAGTCCAGTATCTAGTTGCAGAGAAAGGGGTCGATGCCCAGGTTACCGAGTTTGGTGATCAGTTTTGATGGTATAATGGTGTTGAATGCTGAGCTGTAATCGATGAACAGCATTCTTACGTAAGTGTCTCTGTTGTCGAGGTGGGAGAGGGCGGAGTGAAGTGCCGTTGAGATGGCATCCTCCGTACTCCTGTTCTTGCTGTAGGCAAACTGATAGGGATCGAGTGTGGGGGGTAGGCAGCTTTTGAGGTGTGCCAGGACCAGCCTCTCGAAGCACTTGGTGATGATGGGGGTAAGTGCAACTGGGCGGAAGTCGTTGAGGCTTGCCGCAGTGGAGTGTTTTGGCACTGGCACGATGGAGGTGGTTTTAAGGCACGTGGGGACAACTGCTTGGGCAAGTGACAGGTTGAAGATGTCAGTCCAGACGTCTGTCAGCTGTGCAGCACAGGCCCTGAGCACACGCCCGGGGATGCCGTCAGGGCCAGCAGCTTTACGTGCATTAGTCCTACTCAGTGCCACGTACACGTCGTAGGGGGTGAGTGTGAGGGGTTGGTGATCGGCAGGTAGCACAGCCTTGATGGCTGTCTCTAGATTGTCCCTGTCGAAGCGGCCATAGAAGTGATTAAGCTCCTCAAGGAAGGAGGCGTCGCTGGATGTGGGGGTGGTGTTGGAGGGTCTGTAGTCCGTGATGGCCTGGATGCCTTGCCACATGCGTCGGGGGTCAGAGTTGTTGTTGAAGTGCTCCTCAATCCTGAGCTTATGGCAGTGCTTGGCCTTCCTGATGCCCCTCTTCAGGTTAGCCCTGGATGAACTGTAGGCTCGAGCATCGCCTGACCTGAAAGCGGTGTCCCGTGCTTTCAGCAGTAGCCTGACCTCGCTGTTCATCCATGGCTTCTGATTCGGGTATATGGTCACCTGTTTGAGGGAGGTGACACTATTGATGGTGGCGTTTATAAAGTCCAGAACAGAGGATGTGTAGGAATCAATGTCCGTGTGGGAGTCAAGGGTGGCCTGGGCTGCAAACGCCTTCCAGTCAGTGCTTCCAAAACACTGCTGAAGTGTGGAGTCCGCTTCCTCTGACCAGACTTTAACTGTCCTCACAGTTGGTTTAACCCGTCTGATGAGTGGGGAGTACTTAGGGAGCAGGAACAATGAGACGTGATCAGACTGACCAAGGTGGGGGAGGGGGATGGCTTTGTAAGCTTCAGCCATGTTGGTGTAGACTTTGTCCAGTGTCTAGTGGGGAAGGATACATGTTGGTGGAATTTGAGGAGTACAGTCTTCAGGTTAGAGTGATTGAAGTCACCCGCAACAATGAAGGCTGCCTCGGGGTTGTGCGTCTGTTGATTGCTAATGGCAGTATGCAGCTCTTTCATTGCAAGCTTGGCATTAGCATCAGGAGGGATATAGGCTGCAGTCACAACAGTGGAGGTGAACTCTCTGGGCAGATAGAACGGTCTGCATCTAACCAAGAGGAACTCAAGGTTAGCTGAGCCGTGACTCTCGATGATGGTGGAGTAGGGCCGAGATGGCCTGTTTCCGTGCTTTTAGTGTTATATGGTTATATGGTTATATGGTTATGGGAAAATGGCTATCCTGCATCAATATCAAATGGGACTGCAGTTTTATTCTCGGAAACAGAAAGTCCCATACAAGAACAAATCAGATTACATTGTACTCTCAAGAATTAAGAATGAATTAGATACTAGTCTGAATCATCAAGGCACTTTTTTGATTTCTTGTTTCATTTACAAGGTTTACTCAGATAAACCAACACCGGGAGAGCCAATGATAGCACAACACAAATTAGCCTGTTATTCAAATAAGGCTAATTGGACTTAGGTCTTGTGATTCCCACAAATGCACTTAAAAGATCAAATGGCATAGTTTGGGAAAGTAAGTGTGTTTCCCTTAGATTCATTGCAAAAGTTATAAACAGATTATCTAGCCATTTAGTTCATTGTGGTTTGTGACACATCTTGAGTGCACATTAGCAACTACATTTCCTGTATTGCAACACTTACTGCTGATCCAAGTACTTTGGAAAATCCAACTATCAAGAAAGGCACCATGTGAGTGTAAATATATTTGCCAGCCATATGTCGTATTGGGCCAAGTTAAAGGAAACAATTTCAAAATGGAATTTTCTTCTGCAAAACAAGGGTGGCATGGTGGTGCAGCGGTAGTGGTACTGCCTTACAGCGGCAGTAGACACTATGTAGGAATGTTACAAAATGTTGAGATTTTAAAAATCAAGTCTGCAATTTACCCCATCAGATAAAGCATTAAAAGAAGTTTAATTTGACACCTAATTCACTTTCATATCTTTAGTATTAAAAAAGATATGGCCATTTTCATACTTGGAAATTAGCATCTTGTTCCCTATTGCTTTTCCATTGACTTAACACAAAAGCTGTGATCGAGGACAGTCAAAAGCCCATAACGTTCTTAAAAATTAAGAGAACTGAATGAATTTTTAGCTATTATAGATTGAAGCATTCTGAAACAAATATAAAACATCTTACTTGGATGACCTGAAATTAAAGCATATAATTAGTTAATTAGCTAATTACAAAATTGACCGTTACGACGGAAATAGTTATAAACACCCAAACTGCCTTGAAAATTCAAAAATGTGATATTCTCAAGATCAGAACTTTGATATTATTGTATTATATGCTGTAAGTCCGTAACAGATAGGTAAATAAATTACAATTTCTAGCAATAGACGAAGTCTTTATGGAGAAGATCAGTTGCTAGCTGGTACATTGGCATATCATAATCAGTAGCATCATCATATTCCTCAGATTGTAACAAATAAGCAACTCTGTACACCTTGTTTTTCCTCAACTTTTCAATTTTGGCATTGTAAACTACAAGTTTTTGCTCTTCAAACCACACATGACATGCCTTTCTGCCCACTACTTTCCCATTAAGAATGTCCTGTAGATTCCATTTTTTAAGGAAAGGATATTTTTTTTGTGTGTGAATGGGATTAGTTTGTTATTTGGGCTATTTTAACAAATAAAAAAATATTTTAAATATTTTGACCTTTCTTCAGATCTTGTGGTCTTATGGGAAAATGGCTATCCTGCATCAATGTCAAATGGGACCACAGTTTTATTCTCAGGAACAGAAAGTCCCATACAATAACAAATCAATTGACATTGTACTCTCAAGTATTAAGAATGAATTAGATACTGGTTTGAATCATCATGGCACCTTTTTGGTTTCTTGTTTCATTTACAAGGTTCACCCGATGAACCAACACAGGGAGAGCCAGTGATAGTATAACACAAATTAGCCTGTTAATAAGGCTAATTGGACTTAGGTCTTGTGATTCCCACAAATGCACTTAAAAGATCAAATGGCATAGTTTGGGAAAGTAAGTGTGTTTCCCTTAGATTCATTGCAAAAGTTATAAACAGATTATCTAGCCATTTAGTTCATTGTGGTTTGTGGCACATCTTGAGTGCACATTAGCAACTACATTTCCTGTATTGCAACACTGACTGCAGATCCAAGTACTTTGGAAAATCCAACAATCAAGAAAGCACCATGTGAGTGTAAATATATTTGCCAGTCATATATCTTATTGGGCCAAGTTTAAGGAAACAATTTCAAAACTGGATTTTTAAATAAGGGTGGCATGGTGGCACAGCGGTAGTGTTACTGCCTTACAGCGGCAGTAGATATGGGTTTGATCCTGACTACAGGTGCTGTCTGTATGGAGTTCAAGGTTCAAGGTGTTTTATTGTCACATGTACCAATTAAGGTTCAGTGATATTCGATTTACCAGAGAGCCATACAAAAAAAAGCAACAAGACACAGTAGTTACATAAAAGTTAACATAAAAGGGAAACTAGTAGAGTAGCTATGGAAACTATGAGATTCAAAGCAGAGGTGGTACTGACACTTTTGAGAAATATAAATGTGGATAAGTCTCCAGGTCCGGACAGGATATTCCCTAGGACATTGAGGGAAGTTAGTGTAGAAATAGCAGGGGCTATGACAGAAATATTTCAAATGTCATTAGAAACGGGAATAGTGCCGGAGGATTGGCGTACTACGCATGTTGTTCCATTGTTTAAAAAGGGGTCTAAGAGTAAACCTAGCAATTATAGACCTGTTAGTTTGACGTCAGTGGTGGGCAAATTAATGGAAAGGATACTTAAAGACAATATATATAAGCATCTGGATAAACAGGGTTTGATTAGGAACAGTCAACATGGATTTGTGCCTGGAAGGTTGTGTTTGACTAATCTTCTTGAATTTTTTTAAGAGGTTACTCGGGAAATTGATGAGGGTAAAGCAGTGGATGTTGTATATATGGACTTCAGTAAGGCCTTTGACAAAGTTCCTCGCGGAATGTTGGTTAAGAAGGTTCAATTGTTGGGTATAAATGTAGGAGTAGCAAGATGGATTCAACAGTGGCTGAATGGGAGATGCCAGAGAGTAATGGTGGATGGTTTTTAAGAGGGAACTGCAGATGCTGGAGAATCGAAGGTTACACAAAAAAGCTGGAGAAACTCAGCGGGTCTGAAGAAGGGTTTCGGCCCGAAACGTTGCCTATTCCCTTCGCTCCATAGATGCTGCTGCACCCGCTGAGTTTCTCCAGCTTTTTTGTGTAACCAATGGTGGATGGTTGTTTGTCAGGTTGGAGGCCAGTGACTAGTGGGGTGCCATAGGGATATGTGTTGGGTCCACTGTTGTTTGTCATGTACATCAATGATCTGGATGATGGTGTGGTAAATTGGATTAGTAAGTATGCCGATGATACTAAGATAGGAGGGGTTGTGGATAATGAAATACATTTTCAAAGTCTACAGAGAGATTTATGCCAGTTGGAAGAGTGGGCTGAAAGATGGCAGATGGAGTTTAATGCTGATAAGTGTGAGGTGCTACATCTTGGCAGGACAAATCAACATAGGAAGTACATGGTAAATGTTAGGGAATTGAAGAATGCAGGTGAACAGAGGGATCTGGGAATAACTGTGCACAGTTCCCTGAAAGTGGAATCTCATGTAGATAGGGTGGGAAAGAAAGCTTTTGGTGTGCTGGCCTTTATAAATCAGAGCATTGAGTATAGAAGTTGGGATGTAATGTTAAAATTGTACAAGGCATTGGTGAGGCCAATTCTGGAGTATGGTGTACAATTTTGGTCGCCTAATTACAGGAAGGACATCAACAAAATGGAGAGAGTACAGAGGAGATTTACTGGAATGTTGCCTGGGTTTCAGCAACTAAGTTACAGAGAATGGTTGAACAAGTTAGGGCTTTATTCTTTGGAGTACAGAAGGTTAAGGGGGGACTTGATAGAGGTCTTTAAAATGATGAGAGGGATAGAGAGAGTTGACGTGGATAAGCTTTTCCCACTGAGAGTAGGGAGGATTTAAACAAGGGGACATGACTTGAGAATGAAGGGACCAAAGTTTAGGGGTAACATGAGGGGGAACTTCTTTACTCAAAGAGTGGTAGCTGTGTGGAATGAGCTTCCAGTGAAGGTGGTGGAGGCAGGTTTGTTTATATCATTTAAAAATAAATTGGATAGTTATATGGACGGGAAAGGAATGGAGGGTTATGGTCTGAGCGCAGGTATATGGGACTAGGGGAGAATATGTGTTCAGCACGGACTAGAAGGGTCGAGATGGCCTGTTTCCGTGCTGTAATTGTTATATGGTTATAAACATCCACCACAGCGGATTCCCCACATTCCTCACTGTGGTGAAGGCAATAATGTCCAATCTGCTTCCTCTTTATTCTCCGCGGTCAGGGCAGTTGAACCATCCACATGGGGCGATTGAAGCTCCTGTGGCTCGGAGCTCCTGACGTCGGTCTCTAACCAGGGACTGCCAGCTCTGCGATGTTAAAGTCTGTAGGCTCCCACGGTTGAAGCTCCCAATGTCGGTCTCCAGCAGAGCCACCAGCTCCTCGATGTTAGGCCGCAGTGTGGACAGAGATACAATACGGGAAAAATTGCACCTCAGTCGAGGCAAGAGATTTTAAAAAGTTTCCCCTAACCCCTCCCCCCACATAAAACAAATTAAAGAACACTAAAACATACACTTAACACATACTATAAACAACAAAGAAGGGATGTAGGAGACAAACTGTTGGCGAGGTAGCCATTGCTGGCGCCACCCAGTGGAAACCAGTGTGTACGTTCTCCCCGTGATCGCATGGGTTTTCTCGAAGATCTTCAGTTTCCCCCCACACTCCAAAGACGTGCAGGGTGCATTGGCTTGTTATAAAATGTAAATTTTCCCTAGTGTGAGTAGGGTACAGATGTTAAATGTGCGGGGATCGCAACGAAATGCATTCGGTAGTGTTAAATGTGCGGGGATCGCTGGTCGGTGTGGACACAGTGGGCCTGTTTCTGTGTTGTATCTCTAAACTAAACTAAACTAAACTAAAATACATGCAACAGTAGTCCCTCCTATCAATATTTTAACAACCTTGCACGTTCAGCTGATATCAACGATGAAATGTTTAAGCATTGGTACCAAATATCAATCCATGTCTGTAGTATGTGGACCAATTTTCTATGATGGGACATGGTTGAAAAAATAATTGTACAAAAGAAGATAGATACAAAATGCTGGAGTAGCTCAGTGGGACAGGCAGCGTCTCTGGAGAGAAGAAATGGAAAACCTTTCTTCAGACTTTTCTTAGCTAAACTGAGTTAAAATAGGCACAGAATTGTTCGGCAAACAAATAAACATGAACATTAGCAGAAGCTCAGAATAACTCAAATTGATTGCTTTATTTTCACACTTAAATGTGTGAGGGTCAAGATATAATGAGGAGGTTGATGGAGAGGCAGGAGTGGGAGGAAAGGGTGTCTGTGGGATTGGGCTGGTGGGGTGGCTGGAAAACCCATTTTTGTCTCAGTCTCACATTGCAAACTTGATAAAAATCTTGGGCTTAAGATGACTGATAACCCTATTGCTCTATTCTGATGATATGCGTTTGTCTCTCCACCAGTTTTGTGAGTATCTAACCATAAACTTGGATCAAGTACAACATATTTCCAAAAATATTATTATTTTAGTCTATTTATTTGATTTGTTTTAATCAGCTTGTTTCTTCACAGGAAATAGCTTCAATTATAATATTCCAACCATTTCAGAAAATGATATTCTTGCACATGCTAAAAGCTAGCCAGAGTAAATATTGTATTGCATGCAGAAATGTAATTCAAACTCGTGTCAGTGAGGCTGGTAAACTAATATCAGCTCTTTTAACTAATGTCCAGAGTTCAGGATGAGAATACAATCCCTACTTGATCAGTTTTTTCTGTTCTCAATATATTAGCTATGTCTCCATAACTTCCCCAAAGAGAGAATTACACATATCCTGAACATGACCCTTGCACACACTTGGGGATGAGAAACTTGGCAGGGGAATGTAAAATAACAACTCACAGTTCCTTAAAGGACACAGATCGTTCAACGTTCCACTTCCCATGTTCACATCTTATGTTTCCATTAGCACCTAAGTTCCATATCTTTTTCTAACTTCTTCTTAAATGTAATGAACCCTCGGTGTTAGATTCAAATTTATGTCATAGAGTGATACAGTATGGAAACAGGCCTTTCGGCCCAACTTGCCCACACCAGCCAACAATGTCCCAACTACACTAGTCCCACCTGCCATATCCCTCCAAACCTGTCCTATCCATGTACCTGTCTGGCTGTTTCTTAAATGCCGTGATAGTCCCAGCCTCAGCTACCTCCTCTGGCAGCTTCTTCCATACACCCACCAACATTTGTGTGAAAATGTTACCCCTCAAAGCCCTTTTAAACTTTTTCCCTTTCAACTTAAACCTATGTCCTCTGGCCATTGTTTCACCTACTATGGGCAAGAAACTCTGTGTACCTACCTAATCTATTCCTCTCATGATTTTATACATTTATCATGCATCTATGAGTCTACAATGGGTTGTCAGATCATTTATATACGTTTCTATTTCCACTCTGAATTCAGTTGTTTTTCTATTTTTCAACTTTGTCAGAGATGCTAAAATCCTGTGGTTCCAGATCTGAATCCCACTACACAGACAGTGATACATGTGAATGTGAATTGCAAAGTCCAACAATGACCATTAAAGCCATTTGATAGATAATAGACAATAGATAATAGACAATGGGTGCAGGAGTAGAGGCCATTTGGCCCTTCGAGCCGGCACCGCCATTTAATGTGATCATGGCTGATCTTCCCCAATCAGTACCCCGTTCCTGCCTTCTCCCCATATCCCCAGACTCCGCTATTTTTAAGAGCCCTATCTAGCTCTCTCTTGAAAGCATCCGGAGAACTGGGCTACACCGCCCTCTGAGGCAGAAAATTCCACAGACTCACCACTCTCTGTGAGAAAAAGTGTTTCCTCGTCTCTGTTCTAAGTGGCTTACTCCTTATTCTTAAACTGTGGCCCCTGGTTCTGGACTCCCCCAACATTGGGAACATGTTTCATGCCTCTAGCATGTCCAAGCTTGATAAACTAACATTCTGCAGAGGAGGAAATCTGCCATCTGTTCTTGCCTGGTCTATACATTATTCCAGACACACAGCTATATGGTTGACTCTCAACTCTGAACTAAAGGCTTCTTTCTGCCCCTATCCAGCATCCTGTGCACATAATCAAATTGGTGAGCATGTGTGAAAATGTTAGAAGCACAATGTTAGAAGCCCTACATACTTCACCTGGAAACGCCTGGCAGGTATAAATGCCTCCGATTATTTCCCAAACTACTTTGAACCCTTGCAGATTTGAGTAAGAATCTTTTAAGTTACAGATGTAATCTTCAATACCTATGACTTTAATCCAATTTGCTGTCACACAGAGGAATCTTGTCATATTTCATTTGTACTGCAGGTTGCCCGTGTGTCAAGCAACATATTTCCAAGGGAGGCTTAATACATAACTCCATTATTATAGTATAAAATTATGCTTTCAGTCAAGAAATCACATTATTTGAACACAAAACAAAAGGCTGCAGGAATTCAGTCGGTCAGGCAGCATCTGTGGAGGGAATGGACAGATGCCATTTCGGTCAAGGAAGGAATTGCAGATGCTGGTTTAAACCAAAGATAGACACAAAATGCTGGAGTAATTCAGCGGGGCAGGCAGCATCTTTGGAGAGAAGGAATGGATGACGTTTCGTGTCGAGACCCTTCATCAGATTGATGCTATTTCGGGTCAGGACCCTTCTTCTAACTGATGAGCTGGAGGGAGGGGGGGGGGGGGGGGGGGGGGGGGCAGGGGGGGGAGAAAGCTTCCTATATCATTGCAGTTGATTGATGAAGTGGCATTTCAAATATAAGCATGTTGGGAATTAGGGACATTTTGATTTGACTGAATACAAAGCAGTGGTTGTGGTGTATTTTAAAATATTCAACCCAAATAATGGAATGGCACTCAGATTTTCCTTTAGCAAGTTTCTTGAATCATTTGGTGCCGTGATCAGAATGGGTTCTGAGGGTTCTCTTTTTGTTTCTTCCAGCCTATTCCACCGGGTGGGTTTTCCTACCATAGTAGGGTACAGTGGTGATTTGCCAACATGTTATATTGCAAAATGACTTCAAGCCAATATGTACGTTTGTGTGCTTTAGCTATTGAAACTGTATCTGCCCACATTTCTAACTAATGGGAATGGTACCACTTTGTGCCATCTCCCACATGCAACACCATTTACAGTCCGGTAAACAAAGCACAACTATGGAAAGAAATGCAAAAAAGTAACATTGATAATGGAAACAGGCCATTGTTAAATGATGATGAAGGAAACGGCTAACAATGGCCTGGTTCCTTTATCACCATTACTTTTTTGCATATTTTTCATTCATTTGTTTTATATCTCTACATCACATCCTATTTCTCTCATGTTTCCCTTAATTATCAGTCTGAAGATGGGGTCTTGACCCGAAATGCCACCTATTCCTTTTCTCCAGTGATGCTGTCTGACCCGCTGAGTTACTTCAGCTTCTTGTGTCTATCTCCACTTTCCTTATTCCTTGCTTGGAGCCGAGGATAACAGTTTTTTCAAGTGATCTTCAGTCCATACATCATGCTGCACCATCAAAGTGATGGCAGCTCATAGACGCGTGTCTGACTTGGAAGAATTGCTTTGTGCAATCTCGTTACATAACTATGAATTAGTAAGCAAAAAAATATCTTCTGGACCGTTGAAGCAGACTGGCTTTCATTGCAACATTCGGCATTGGGTTGGAAGATTATATTTTAATTGAATGAACCACTAGCTGGTTCACTGGACATGGATGATACTGCCCCAGGCATTGCTGGTGCCCACTGCATGGAATAGCCTATCACTCTGAAAGTGCGTTATGCTGCTCTGTAGAGACTCGTTCAGCCTTCTCACCAGAAGTGCATAAATAGGTGCATTTCACCTGATTTTTGTATAAAAATGCAGAATTAACATTGCTCTTGACAAGCACTGACATAAAGATATTAAAGAGATGATTTTACCCAGATAATGAATCAGTTGATTTTAATTTTAATGTTTGTGTAAAGAATGTCTGATTTAGCACCAGTCATTTTGCCCAGAGTCAAAATGATCACTGAATTACTTATAGGTCATTTCAGACCTTGTCAACTTCTAATAGTATACGTGACTATAAATTAATTATATACGATTGTCATTATCAACAATACAAATAGAAAATTTGTACAAAATATATGCGTGTTTTCTAGATGCTGCCAGGCTCTTTACACGGAACATGTATTGAGAATGTGGGTTAGCACTTCTGTTCAAAGATGAAGCTTCATTAAACACAGCTGACTGTGGGCCCACTGCTGTTCCCAATGTCCACAACATTAATGCTGAATTGTTGCCTGAGGCAAAACTGTGCTGGGACTCTTGGCTCTACTCACCGGGAAGGGAGAGTTTTAATAACTGCACAAGTATTTTGGCATTATCTCATGACTCAAATCACTGGGCCATTACAGTCAGATGGTTCAAGTAATTCTCAGGACACTATTAGGCAATTTCAATGTTTGTGACCTTTTTATTAAAAACAAGCATTGTGAATATTTTACAAATGTATCTTATCCTTAAGCAGATAGCCTTGACATGAAGGGATCATTGTAATTCAAAATATTTGGTTAAAAAACATGCATACTGTTTGAAGAAATGAAACACTTGTGGTCAAACATCACTGACCTACCAAATAATAGCTCACATTTTATTCAAATGGTGCAGGAATTGCCTGTCTGGAAAGTATTTCTAAAGGTGAATAATACTGAAATATGTATTGAGCTCAGAAGGAGAGTTTTTACCATTTCTACTTGATTAAACTTTTCGATAGTCATAAAACCCACCCAGCTTTGTTTCGAGTTTTAAGGGCCTGTCCCACTTGGCCATCATTTACGCGACAGGCCGGTAGTGACTGAGGCGCGACGGTCCCGCGAGAGTCACGCGAGTCATCATGCGTCCGCACAGCCGTCTGGAGCGCGTGACGTCATTTGAAGATGGACACAAAATGCAGGAGTAACTCAGCGGGACCGGCAGCATCTCTGGAGAGAAGAAATGGATGATGTTTCGGGTCGAGACTTCTTCAGTCTGAAGCAAGGTCTCGACCCGAAACGTCACCCATCGCTTCTCTCCAGAGATGCTGCTGGTCCCGCTGAGTTACTCCAGCATTTTGTGTCTGTCTTCAATCGTCTTGGCCCCGCTCTGGGAGTAGAAGTGGGGGCGGATCCGGACCACAACGGCCGTGAGTGCCAGGCCGAGTTCGGCGATCGTTTGCCTGCTTCTGCTGCTGTTGGAGGTGAGATGTTGCGCCACGCCAGGATCTTGTGCCTGTCCCACTTTGGCCGTCAGTGACACTACAGGCTGGTGGTGTGCGATGATTTTGTGCTGGAAGAAGTCCACACTCCTCTACACCACTCCACACCACTCCATGCACCTGTCCTGCGTTACCCATACGCTACCCACACGCTATCCACACGCTAGCAGATCGCGTAAATGGCGCGCGAATGACGGCCAAGTGGGACAGGCCCTTTTAGTCTTGTTTATGATCAGTCTTTATAATTGGTGGGCCATCTGCAATGTCACTCTACTGCAAGGTGGCAATGGGGCAAATTACCCTCTTAGAACTTTGGTCTCTTTACTGGTGCTGCACAAAACAGTTGTATTCTGCCCCACGCAGCAGAATTCGTCACCGAGCCATTATCAATAACATTCTCACCTATTCTACAGCAGTCAGAAGGATTAATGGAAGAATAATATCTCATATTTGGCTTGGGTAGTTAACAACCGTGTGAGCATTGCATTTTCCAATTTCTGTAAGCCACTCCCATGTACTTTACATATGTGCATGCATATGCATTCATAGATGAGCACACACACACACACTGTAGCGGCAGATTTTTCATATCTTTCAGGTAATTAGCACCTTAGCCGCTATTTGGATGAGAATGGATAAGGAGAATATCTTCGGTACGCATGCAAGCTGCCTCAGAGACCTTCAGAGCTTCTCCATTCATAAAGCTTCAACACACAGTCTTTTGATGAATATTTTCTTTATTGTAGATATAAAACAGGAAGATACATCCAAGGTTTTTCCGACTTATTACGGCAATCTTCTTCTAACTCCAGCTCATTACTTCAGATATTAGAAAGCTCCTCGTGTCTCCGTAACAATGACATGTCATGACATGCTCGACATGGTCGAAGGATTAACCTTCTCCCTCGTCTCTCCAAAACGAATCTAAAAACTAAACTTCTGCGCAAGCAGTTAAGCTGCATAAACACGCCCAAAGACAGGTCATAAATACCACCCACATTATAATGGGCAGTCTAAAATTTAAATGCACATGCCATCCACATTGACATGCAAAACAGGCCAAATGGCCACCCGCACGCACACACACACACACACACACACACCACACACACACACACACACACACACACACACACACACACACACACACACACACACACACACACACACACACACACACACACACACACACACACACACACATTTGGCCTCACAGATGCTGACTGACCCAACTGAGTTCTTCTGACTGTCTCCTCCCCTTCCTTAACCCTCGAGCTGTCCCCTCCCACCCTCCTATCCACCCGCCCTCGGGCTCCTCCTCCTCCCCTTTTCCTTCCTTCTCCCCCCTCCCCCCATCAGTCTGAAGAAGGGTTTTGGCCCAAAACGTCGCCTATTTCCTTTGCTCCATAGATGCTGCTGCACCGGCTGATTTTCTCCAGCATTTTTGTGTACCTTCGATCTTCCAGCATCTGCAGTTCCTTCTTGAGTTCTTCCGACCTTCTGTTTCCTGTTCAAGATCACAGCATCTGCAGTTGGTTTTGTCTCCATGGTTTTGTATGAGTATACGGTGTAGTATTCAAGGACAAAGTATTGGCATCTCCTCTCATTTTAATATAACAAGGATCCTGTCCATTTCAAATGTGAGTTTCCTGCTCCTAACCATGCCACCTAAACACCTATACACAACTTCAAATGGTAAATTATGATAAATGTTAGTTTACTAATTCACAAAGGAGAAAAGTTAATTTGCAGCAAGTTAAAAAAAGTTGAACGATCATTCCTGCAAAGTATGTGCAATTAAAGAGGAAGGAGATTTTTTATTTAAAGCTGAGGTTTTTGGTGAGATCTCAGTTGGAATACTGTGTGCAGTTTTGATTTCCTCACCTCAAGAGGTGATCCAGCATTGTTTCACCAAAGTTGGCTCATCAGAATTGTCCTATGTAAAGAACAAAACAAGGCAATATTTATAAGACTTTAAAAGAATAAGGGATGATCATCATACCACAAGTAGAGAGTTTTGCTGAACTACTATCTACCTCTTTGGTGACCCTTGGACTTTGATCGGACTTTGCTGGCTTTACCTTGCACTAAAAATTATTCCCTTATCATGTATCTGTACACCGTAAATGGACCAATTGTAATTATGTATTGTCTTTCTGCTGACTGGAAAGCACACAACAAAACCTTTTTACTGTACCTCGGTGCACGTGACAACAAACTAAACTGAGCTCATCTCGCTGAGGCATAAGATTTTGAAAGAGGTAAATCGATTATAAGTAAAAGGTCACCTCTGACTGGAGAATCTCACACTATAATTAATAGTCTTAGTCTTAGGAGTCACTTATTTAGGACTAAGCTGAGAAGACATTTCCATCTCGTAGAAATACAAGTCTTTGGGATTTAACCCAAAATTTTAAGAGTACAGAATCTTTATGTTCCTGTTCGGTTGAAAGGACACAGTAAAAATTGGAAAGAGCCCTGGTTTTCAAGGGAAATTGGACATCTTGTTCAGAAAAAGAGGGAGATCTACAATAATTATAGGCAGAATTAAGTAAATGAGGTGCTTGAGGAGTATAAGGAATGTAAAAAGAATATTAAGAAAGAAATTAGAAAAGCTAAAAGAAGATATGAGGTTGCTTTGGCAAGCAAGGTGAAAGTAAATCCAAAGGGTTTCTACAGCTATATTCATAGCAAAAGGATAATGAGGGATAAAATTGGTCCATTGGAGAGACAGAGTGGACAGCTATCTGCAGAGCCAAAAGAGATGGGGAAGATGTTGAACAATTTCTTTTCTTCGGTATTCACCAAGGAGAAGGATATTAAATTATGTGAGGTAAGGGAAACTAGTAGAGTAGCTATGGATACTATGAGTTTCAAAGTAAAAGAAGTACTGACACTTTTGAAAAATATAAAAGTGGATAATTCTCCAGGTCCTGACAGGATATTCCCTAGGACATTGAGGGAAGTTAGTGTAGAAATAGCCGAGGCTATGACAGAAATACTTCAAATGTCATTAGAAATGGGAATAGTCCTCGAGGATTGGCGTACTGCGCATGTTGTTCCATTTTTTAAAAAGGGTTCTAAGAGTAAACCTAGCAAATATAGACCTGTTAGTTTGACTTCAGTGGTGGGCAAATTAATGGAAAATATACTTAGAGATAATATATATATGCATTGTATAAACAGGGTCTGATTAGGAACAGTCAGCATGGATTTGTTCCTGGAAGATCATGTTTGACTAATCTTCTTGAATTTTTTGAAGAGGTTACTAGGGAAATTGACGAGGGTAAAGCAGTGGATGTTGTCTATATGGACTTTAGTAAGGCCTTTGACAAGGTTCCTCATGGAAGGTTGGTTAAGAAGGTTCAACTGTTGGGTATAAATGCCGGAATAGCAAGATGGATTCAACAGTGGCTGAATGGGAGAAGCCAGAGGGTAATGGTGGATGGTTGTTTGTTGGGTTGGAGGCAGGTGACTAGTGGGGTGCCTCAGGGATCTGTGTTGGGTCATTTGTTGTTTGTCATGTACATCAATGATCTGGATGAATGTGTGGTAAATTGGATTAGTAAGTATGCAGATGATACCAAGATAGGGGGTGTTGTGGATAATGAAGAGGATTTCCAAAGTCTACAGATTGATTTAGGCCATTTGGAAGAATGGGCTGAAAGATGGCAGATGGAGTTTAATGCTGATAAATGTGAGGTGCTACACCTTGGCAGGACAAATCAAAATAGGACGTACATGGTAAATGGTAGGGAATTGAAGAATACAGTTGAACAGAGGGATCTGGGAATAACCGTGCATAGTTCTTTGAAGGTGGAATCTCATATAGATAGGGTGGTAAAGAAAGCTTTTGGTATGCTAGCCTTTATAAATCAGAGCATTGAGTATAGAAGCTGGGATGTAATGTTAAAATTGTACAAGGCATTGGTGAGAACAAATCTGGAGTATGGTGTACAATTTTGGTCGCCCAATTATAGGAAGGATGTCAACAAAATAGAGAGAGTACAGAGGAGATTTACTAGAATGTTGCCTGGGTTTCAACAACTAAGTTACAGAGAAAGGTTGAATAACTTAGGTCTTTATTCTCTGGAGCGCAGAAGGTTAAGGAGGGACTTGATAGAGGTCTTTAAAATGATGAGAGGGATAGACAGAGTTGACGTGGACAAGCTTTTCCCTTTGAGAATAGGGAAGATTCAAACAAGAGGACATGACTTCAGAATTAAGGGACAGAAGTTTAGGGGTAACATGAGGGGGAACTTCTTTACTCAGAGAGTGGTAGCGGTGTGGAATGAGCTTCCAGTAGAAGTGGTGGCGGCAGGTTCGTTGGTATCATTTAAAAATAAATTGGATAGGCATATGGATGAGAAGGGAATAGAGGGTTATGGTATGAGTGCAGGCAGGTGGGACTAAGGGAAAAAAGTTGTTTGGCCGAGATGGCCTGTTTCCGTGCTGTAATTGTTATATGGTTATTTATATGGTTAACCCTTCATCCTGGAGGGCATGTGTTTAGGTGTTCAGTGTGTTGATGTTAAAATGATCTACAGGTTTGATTTATACTAGGTTAGAATAGTCTGCCCATCTTGTAGTCAATATCTATGAACTTCCATCTGTGTTCTGGTATAATCTAGACTGCAACCAACCGTGGTCTCCTAAAGTGCTATAGTGCACATTGGTGACGGATGTCCCAGGATATTGATTCAGCTGTAATTGTTGAATTTTCCTTGGCCTCTATCTTTCTGGCCCAGCAGGAGAAGAAGCATTGCTGGGCTTGAATCTGTAAAATAACCTGGCCGAATGGAGCAAGTGCAAATTTGGTAGCATCCAGGTAACAAAACCTCACAAGGTTTGGGATCGTTCCAGAAAACGATAGCGACAACTTAAAAGTAATCTTATGAGTAATGGCTGATTTCAGTGTTACAGGAGCTGATCTGGTTCAGGTAAGTTGGAATCAAAGCATGTTGAGCAAAGCAATGACTGATCAATAAAGGGTCTTTAAGGTGGAGATTGTTCAGGTGCAGTTCAGGTCCAATACATTGAGGAGGAAGTAACAGGAAAGTTAAGCTTGAGTCTTTTAAGAACCATGGACATCAAGTTCAAGAATAGCTTCTTCCAAATAACCAATTGGTTTTGGAACACTACGACAGCACTAGCCTCAACTATGGTTATCTATGGACTGTCTTTGTTTTTTGTTACACAAGGATCATGGTTGTTAATATATTGACCAGAATTTTTGATGATTATACATTATCTATGTGTACATCTATGAGTTTCTCCTGTGTTTGCAGGCCTGTTGTGCTGTTGCAAGTAAGATCTTTATTGTGAAGATAGACACAGAGTGCTGGAGTAACTCAGCGGATCAGGCAGCATCTCTGGAGAAAAACCATGGGTGACGTTTTGGGGCGGAATCCTTCTTCAGACCCAACCCGAAACGTCACCCATCCTTTTTCTCCAAAGATGCCGCCTGACCCACAGAGTTACTCCAACATTTTGTGTCTATCTTTGGTGAAAACCGTCATCTGTATATCCTTTCCACACAAGATCTTTATCGTACCGTGATCGGTACATAGGCCAATCAAACACGCTTAACTTGATGACCAAATAGATGGATGGGTCATCTGAAGAGAAACATATGAAAGATGTCCACTTGTTTTCTCAATTTTATAAGGGAAATAAGAACTGAAATAAGAAGCATAAGAAAAGAATGGCACATGCCTGAAAGGGAAATTCATAAATATTCTATAGGCATTGAAAGTGCGGAGCTGGATAAATTTACTCATGAAGGCAGAAGGTATGGGTGAAGTGTTAACTGAGCCAATACAAGAAACTTTAAAGAATATGCTGTGGAATGAGCAGGATAATGTGAAAGACTGACCTCTAAACTGACGATGAGGAAGTAACAGAGAGGCTGTCTGGCTGGTTAAATCATCTGATCCAGATGCCATAGAGTGATAAATGTGGAAACAGGCCCTTCAGCCAAACTTGCCCACACCGGCCAACATATCCCAGCTATACTAGTCCCACCTACCTGCACTTGGTCCATATCCCTCCAAACCTATCCTATCCATGTACCTGTCTAACTGTTTCTTAAAAGATGGGATAGTCCTCCTCCTAGCAGGCAAAGCAGATCACTTCCAAAATACGTTGTCTGCATGTACAGGGTCTTGGTGAGACCACACCTGGAGTATTGCGTACAGTTTTGGTCTCTAAATCTGAGGAAGGACATTATTGCCATAGAGGGAGTGCAGAGAAGGTTCACCAGACTGATTCCTGGGATGTCAGGACTGTCTTATGAAGAAAGACTGGATAGACTTGGTTTATACTCTCTAGAATTTAGGAGATTGAGAGGGGATCTTATAGAAACTTACAAAATTCTTAAGGGGTTGGACAGGCTAGATGCAGGAAGATTGCTCCCGATGTTGGGGAAGTCCAGGACAAGGGGTCACAGCTTAAGGATAAGGGGGAAATCCTTTCAAACCGAGATGAGAAGAACTTTTTTCACACATAGAGTGGTGAATCTCTGGAACTCTCTGCCGCAGAGGGTAGTTGAGGCCAGTTCATTGGCTGTATTTAATAGGGAGTCAGATGTGGCCCTTGTGGCTAAGGGGATCAGAGGGTATGGAGAGAAGGCAGGTACGGGATACTGAGTTGGATGATCAGCCATGATCATATTGAATGGCGGTGCAGGCTCGAAGGGCCGAATGGCCTACTCTTGCACCTAATTTCTATGTTTCTATGTTCCCGTGACGGCGGTCCGGCTCGGGGCTGGAACGGCGCTCCCGTGAGGGGATGTGACGCTCCCGTGAGGGCGGCCTGGCGAGGGGCTGAGACTCTCCCGGAGGGGCTGTGGCGCTCCCATCGGAGCGGCCCAGTTCAAGGGAGGAATGGCGCTCCCGTCGGAGCGGCCCAGCTCGAGGGAGGAATGGCACTCACGTGAGGGCGATCCGGCTCAGGGCTGGAACGGTGCTCAGGTGGCTGGGACGGCGTTTTGGCGGCGGTGACCTGAGTCCGGGGTTCAGCCGCGGGCCAGCGGCTACGACCGCTGGACTGGAGGGCGGCAGCTTCAACCACCCCAGGCCGCGGTGTTTGAGCCGGCCGATTTGCGGGGTTCGGTGAGCCACGGGACTGTTTGTGCCATCGCCCGGTGGAGAATCGCCTCAGCGCAGAGGGAGAAGAGGTGGGAAGAGACTGCAGTCCTAAGATTTTTGCCTCCACCACTGTGAGGAGGTGCTTGGAGGATGTGGTGGATGTTAATTTGTGTTTAGTGTTGTTTATTATTGTATGATTGTATGTATGACTACAGGCACGAAATTTCGTTCAGACCGTAAGGTCAATAAAGGAATTCAATTCAATTCAATTCAATACAATTCAATTGTTGGCGTCCATATAAACAACGGCCACTGCCCAGCCCATATAAATACTCCTGATGACTTTGCAAAAAACTATATCAGATTTGTGAAACAAGGTTTTGCGCACACAAACCTTGCTAACTAACCATGCTAACCAATCCGTGCCTATTAAAATGCAGACAGATCTTGTTGCTTAAGGGCCTGTCCCACTTGGGGATCATTTGCGCAGTTGGAACGTAAAGATTTTGTAAATCCCAAAATCCTGGGGCACTGCGCGCGACCGCGCATCACTGCCTACATCACCACGCACCATGCACGCGTAATGCACGCCATGCGCTCGTAATGCACGACATGCGTGCCTCACGTGCACGTCGTGCATCGTGACGCGTAAATGATGTTGCGTAAATGATGTCGCTTAAAAATCCTCTCCAACACCTTTCCAACCACTGAAGACTCACTGGCCTGTATTTCCCTGACTTAAGACCCTGTCCCATCCTCCCAAGTTACTCACGAACTCTCCCGAGTTTTCCCACTCGGGGAATGTTGAGTAATGTCAGTAGTGAGCCCGTAGGAGTCTGTAGATGTTTTGTAGCGGCTCATAATGCCAGCCATAGGAACTCGGGGCACCAGGTAAGTTGGGACGTTTTTTCAACATGTTGAAAAATGTCCACGAGTAACAAAAATAGATCCGAGTACATACGAACGGCTATTACCATAATTCTCCGAGTTCAAATCAGGGGGAAAACTCTGGAGAAAGTGGGACACAGCCTTTATTCTTTCTGCTCTTCTTAAATAATGGTACAACATTAACCACCTTGCAGTGTTCTGGAACTTCTCCTGTGGCTGTGGATGATGAAGATATCTCTGCAAGACCATCCACAATTTCCACTGTAGCCTCCCACAAGGTCCAAGGATGCATTAGGCCAGGCCCTGAAGATTTATCTCCCTTTGTGCTTTAAAACTGACAATATCTTCTCTTTTTTAATATGATCTAAGACAGTGGTTCTCAACCTTTTTTCAGTGATGTACTCCTGTGAAATATTTTTTCAGCCAGCGCAAAGCATTTTTGGTTGAAAAAAAAAAGACTTAAAACAGAGCACTGTGCCATCAGTGTCTGGTTTATTAAACTTTGGAACTGATAAACACATACAAACATAATCTTCAAGATACAGCCGGAATTTTTCCGGCTCTGGTTTGGCCTTCTTTGCCACTTGTCCCTCCGTGTTTTCAAAAGAATTGCTGCTTCGCTTCAACCACGACTCCATCGTTTGAGTTGTGATTGACAGGTGATGCCGGGTGGCATATGACAGGTTGGGTCGAACCATCCTGGAATGGGGGAGACTCTGGGTTTTTAGGATAATGAAATTGAATAGCCTACTGAATATAAAATTCATTTTATGAACTTATACTTATATTTTCCTGAAATATTTATTAAATAATTATTTTTAAAGGATTTTTGCATGGATGCAACTTTTTAAATATATGTAGGCCTATATTTTAAAATCTAATGTACCCCCATTTGAGAACCACTGATCTAAGACATCACAACCTATGCCTCAATGCTTAGCTTTCATAATCTTCCCTTCAATATAAAAATGGATGAGATCTATTATTTTATGTTCTCCCCCATCTCTTGTGGTTCTGCATGGATGCCCATGGTGATGTTTAAGTGGCCTATTCTTTCTCTACCTATCTTTTTACTCTTAATATACCTGTTGAATCCCTTGGGATTTCCGTGTTCCTTTCATTTCCATTACTTGTCCTCTATTCGTCTAGATTGCTTTCATAAGTGTACTTCTGCTTTTCTTACAGTCAAGGAGGGATTTCATTGATCCACCTAAATCTGGTGTTTGCCTCATTTTTCCTGATCAGAGCCTCAGCATCATTCTTCAACCAGGTTCTCTAAACTTAACAGCCTTACCCTTCATCTTAAGAAGAACATGGTGTCCCTATATTCTTGCTAACTCACGTTCAAAAGACTCCTTCTAGTCAGCCATTGCCTCACCTTCAAACCAAGTTTCCAATCTCTGCAGGTTCCTGCCTAGTGCCTCCAATTAACCACCTTGCAGTGTTCTGGAACTTCTCCTGTGGCTGTGGATGATGAAGATATATCTACGAGACCATCCACAATTTCCACTGTAGCTTCCCACAAGGTCCAAGGATGCATTAGGCCAGGCCCTGAAGATCTATCTCCCTTTGTGCTTTAAAACTGACAATATCTTCTGCTCTGCTCCAATTTAGGACCTGTCTGAAGAAGGGTCTCGACCCGAAACGCCACCAATTCCTTCTCTCCAGAGATGCTGCCCTTGTGGCTAAAGGGATCAGGGGGTATGGATAGAAGGCAGGTATGGAGAGAAGGCAGGTATAGGATACTGAGTTGGATGATCAGCCATGATCATATTGAATGGCGGTGCAGGCTTGAAGGGCCGAATGGCCTACTCCTGCACCTATTTTCTAGGCTTCTATGTTTCTATGTTACTCCAGCATTTTCTGTCTACCTAGGACTTAACTTGTGGACCAGTCCTATCCTTCTCCCTAACTAATTGAAAACTCTAGAATTATGGTCACAGGTCCCAAAGTGCTCCCCCTCTGACACTTCAGTCATTTACCCTACCTTGTGCAGGAAAGAACTGCAGATGCTGTTTAAATCGTATATGGACATAAAATGCTGGAGTAATTCAGCGGGACAGGCAGCATCTCTGGAGAGAAGGAATAGGTGACATTTCGGGTCAAGACCCTTCTACAGACTGATGTAAGAGGAGTGGGCGGTACATAGATAAGAAGGTGTATATATAAGGAAGTGTAAGGACTAAAGGAATGGTGATCAAGGAACATGTAGAATAGATCATTGTTAGTTCAGAGGAGGTACCAACAAAGCAAACCGAGATAAAATGTAGTCGGAGACAGTAAGACTGGTCAGAGAACTGGGAAGGGGAGGACTGGAAAGGAAAAAGCAAGGGCTACTTGAAGTTAGAGAAGTCAATGTTCATACCGCTGGGGTGTAAGCTGGCCAAGCGAATTATGAGGTGCAGTTTCTCCAATTTGTGCTGGGTATCACCCTGACAATGGAGGAAGCCCAGGACAGAAAGGTCAGATTGGGAATGGGAGGGGAATTAAAGTGTTGAGTAACCGGGAGATCAGGTAGGATTGGCAGACACGATAATGTTAATGTGTGAAGATTGCTGGTCGGTGTGGACTCGGTGGGCTGAAGGGCCTGTTTCCACGCTGTATCTCTAAATTACACTAAACTAAACGATAACATTTTGCATTGAATCATATAAGAATATATTGGAATATTGGCCAACGGCTTAAAAGAACCATCTTAATGGAGGAAAGGGGTATACTGGTTTGACGAAGAAATGTCAAATGTTGGTGTCCTAGCGGCTAAGGCACGGATGGTAGTGGTGTGAAATGTAATCAAGGATGATTGGGAGTCAAGGAATGGAGAAGCACAAATGTCTCGGAGATTTGAAGAGAAGGTTACAATGCTGTGGAAAGCTGGAGTTGAGAAGAAATTTAAAACCAAGTGTGTGAATTTTAAAATTGAAGTATTGATTAACAGGAGAACATTGTTTCTCAGCAAGCATAGCCGTGAAGGTGAAACTTTCCGTGTCTAAGTAAACAAATGGAAAACACCACTGAACTTTGAACGCTGTTAGGTTTACAGAGAATAGAAAGAAGGAGATGAGGTAGGGTTAGATTGGAAGAGGTAAATCAAGGACTAACGTGTATTTCAACAGCAAGTGTGTTAATGCAGAGCAGAGTGAGACAATGTTATCATAGTGACAATTTGCACAGTCATTTAATACACAATCATCTTTAACATGTTTTTCCTGGAACATTTTTTGTTACTTCCTCTACGCTTCATACAGTTTAGTTTATTGTCACGTGTACGGAGATGTCACATGACAATGCTTGTGTGGTGTTCTATACATGCCAGCAGAAAGATAATACATGATTACAATTGAGTCATTTAAAGTGCATAGATATATGACATTTAGTGCAAGGTAAAGCCAATCAAGGATAGTCTGAGGGTCACCAAAGAGGTAGATAGTAGTTCAGCACTGCTCTCTGGTTGTGGTAGGATGATTCAGTTGCCTGATAATAGCTGGGAAGGAACTGCCCCTGAATCTGGAGGTGTGTGTTTTCACACTTCTATACCTTTTGCCTGAAGGGAGAGGGGAGAAGAGGGTGGCCAATGTGCGACTCATATTTGATTATGCTACTGGCCTTGCCAAGGTAGCGTGAGGTATAAATGGAGTCAATAGAAGGGAGGTTGGTTTGTGTGATGGTCTGGGCTGTGTCCACAGTTTGCTGTAATTTCTTGCGGTCTTGGATGGAGCTGCTCCCAAACCAAGCTGTGATGCATCCTGATAAAATGCTTTCTATGGTACATCTGAAGAAGTTGATGGGACTTGTGGGGGACTCATTGTAGTGTTATAGGGGTATAGCAACATAGAAACATAGAAATTAGGTGCAGGAGTAGGCTATTTGGCCCTTCGAGCCTGCTCGAATATGATCATGGCTGATCATCCAACTCAGTATCCCGTACCTGCCTTCTCTCCATACCCTCTGATCCCCTTAGCCACAAGGGCCACATCTAACTCCCTCTTAAATATAGCCAATGAACTGTCCTCAACTACCCTCTGTGGCAGAGAATTCCACAGATTCACCACTCTCTATGTGAAAAACGTTCTTCTCATCTCGGTTTTAAAGGATTTCCCCCTTATCCTTAAGCTGTGACCCCTTGTCCTGGACTTCCCCAACATCGGGAACAATCTTCCTGCATCTAGACTGTGCAACCCATTAAGAATTTTGTAAGTTTCTATAAGATCCCCTCTCAATCTCCTAAATTCTAGAGAGTATAAACCAAGTCTATCCAGTCTTTCTTCATAAGACAGTCCTGACATCCCAGGAATCAGTCTGGTGAACCTTCTCTGCACTCCCTCTATGGCAATAATGTCCTTCCTCAGATTTGGAGACCAAAACTGCACGCAATACTCCAGGTGTGGTCTCACCAAGACCCTGTACAACTGCAGTAGAACCTCCCTGCTCCTATACTCAAATCCTTTTGCTATGAAAGCCAACATGCCATTCGCTTTCTTTACTGCCTGCTGCACCTGCATGCCTACCTTCAATGACTGGTGTATCATTTATAATGCAGTCTGTGGACCTACTATAGGCGTCGGTTCATTTGCCACCATATTTATGCTTCAGAGCAGATTTAAAAATTGTACAAAATGATGGGGTAGATTTTGTGTGTTGTGACCATGTATTACTTGTTATACCTACTGCTTGATTTCTGACTCAGCTGGTGGGATCAACAGTATTAACCACTTATCCCTGACATAGCTTATGAACATCTGGAATTCCCATTCCCAATGGTTCTCCAGAGATTCTCACCAATGCCAGTCCTATGGAATGATGATGGAGAAATGTAGCAGTGAAAATAGAGTCAGTTTAAAACGTCTGCATCCAGAGTCGACATCATTCACATGTGAACAATGACTAATTGCAGAATAAATAAATGAGGTTGACCAGTAGATTACTACACTGGAGACTTTTTAATGCTAAGGTTGACACAAAACACTGGAGTAACTCAGCGGGACAGGCAGCATCTCTGGAGAGAAGGAATGAGTGACATTTCGTGTCGAGACCCTTCTTCAGAGTCTGAAAAAATGACCTGTTACATTTCAGACTAAACAGCATTTTGTGTGTACCTTCGGTTTAAACCAGCATCTGCAGTTCCTACCTACAGAATTTTTAATACTCCGGTATTAATCTGTTACATTTGCATCCGATTCTATTAATCTTATTTTACTTCGGAGTCACGAGAGTGACTACATGAAGAACCCACCAGGACGCATGCGTGTCATGTCGTCTATCGCATTGCGTGATGACTGGCAGGTTGGACGTGATTCACCTGCCAGCAACAGACCTGAGGTAAGTTTTTAAAAAACTTTTCAGGTTAAATCCTCTTGCAGGAACCCCTACTTGGAGGCCCTGCTAAACGTCCGGGCAAAGTCGGGATGGAGGGGAGACCCCAGTCTCGAACTTCAGGGAACCCCGGTCACGGGGTATCCCGCCCATGGACCAAGGCACTCGGAAGACCGGTATATCGAATGCCGGTAGCGAGCGGCGGTGGATTCACCTTTGAGCCGCTGGCGGTAGAACCAGCGGCTTCATATTGGTGGAAGACCGCTCCGGAGACCGTGGAACACAGGGAGCGGGCGGTGGTGGATTCGACTTCGACCCGCTGGTGGTGGAGCCAGCATTCATATTGGTGCCAGAGGCACCTGGACAACCCGTTCCGTAGACCGGGGATGCGAGGAGTGGACGGCGGTAAGTCGCTACTGAGCCACTGGCAATAAAATCAGGGGCTTCATATATCCCCCCCCCCCCCGACTTTGTAACGCGGATATCCCTTTTACAGGGACCGCGGGGATATCCTGGCTGCAGTTACTGCGGGGATACCCAGATCAGGGGGGAGGGTGGGGGGGGGGGGGGGGGGGAGAAGCTCCAATGTGACATGCTCCGGTATGTGGAGTTAGTCACCATGGGGCCCTAGGACGTCCAAGGCAGCACCTTATTGAGGGCTGCATAATGCATCTCCCTCAACAGAGGGGAGCATTAGGAGTCTAATGCTGGGCTGACTCTAAAGACAGGGGTTTGGCTGAAGATACCACAAGTGTGCAGGGGGTGCAGGAACAACACAACCAGCAGCAGGAGCTCGACAAGGGCCATCGGGCTCAGGAAGGTCACATCATCACACAAGACCTCACATCTCCGGTGGCAGCACCCCTACGCACCCACCAGCAAACCACGATGCACTGAAGCTGGTGAAAGCTTGAAGGCCACACAACCAGAACAAAGGTCTTTTTTAAGCCATAGCCCGGTGATTGGCTCCATCAGCAACAACGATGAATTGGCCTATAGGGAGGAGGACCAGCTCCTAGCAGCATGGTGCGCTGACAACAACCTGGCCCTTAACTCCAAGAAGACCAAGGAGCTCATTGTAGACTTCAGGAAGTCTAGGGGCGGCACGCACACTCCCATCCATATTAACGGGACGGAGGTGGAACGTGTTTCTAGCTTCAGGTTCCTGGGGGTCAACATCTCCGATGACCTCTCTTGGACCCACAATACCTCAACTCTTGTCAAGAAGGCTCACCAGCGTCTCTTCTTCCTGAGGAGACTGAAGAAGGTCCATCTGTCTCCTCAGATCCTGGTGAATTTCTACCGCTGCACCATCAAGAGCATCCTTACCAACTGTATCACAGTATGGTATGGCAACTGCTCTGTCTCCGACCGGAAAGTACTGCAGAGGGTGGTGAAAATTGCCCAACGCATCACCGGTTCCTCGCTCCCCCCCTCCATTGAGTCTGTCCAAAGCAAGTGTTGTCTGCGGAGGGCGCTCAGCATCGCCAAGGACTGCTCTCACCCCAACCATGGACTGTTTACCCTCCTACCATCCGGGAGGCGCTACAGGTCTCTCCGTTGCCGGACTAGCAGGTCCAAGAACAGCTTCTTCCCTGCGGCTGTCACTCTACTCAACAATGTACCTCGGTGACTGCCAATCACCCCCCCCCCGGACACTCCTCCCACAGGAAAAACACTATGTCCGCATACATGTAAATAGATTTATTTATTGAAATCATATTCTATGTCGCTCTTCCAGGGAGATGATAACTGCATTTCGTTGTCTCTGTACTATACACTGACAATGACAATTAAAGTTGAATCTGAATCTGAATCTCTACCAGGACCGCTATACCTCAACAGCAGGTTTATGGACCACATCCTAGCTGCTGCAGGATGGTCAAACTATTAATCTGTACAAATATTCAGAATAAACCCATTGCCAGATTGGGGGTATTTGCCAAATCTATGTTAGGTATGGTTCGTACTTCCTCCAGGTTGAGGGAGGTTACGATTCCCACTATTGTTCATTAATAGCATCAACATGTCTATATCAATGTCATGTCTGAATGCTATATTAAAGTTCACTCATCATTGGCCCACTTATGCTGTGTATGACGCATGGACTTGTTTCCACGGCATGAAATCACAGAGATTTAAAATCTTCATGTAGTCACTCACGTGACTCCGAAGTAAAATAGTAAGATTAAACGAGAACTTACCAGTTTGAAGTTTGATCTTTATTTTTTGAGGAGTAACGTTGAGGGATTACGTGCCCTCCACGCCCACCCTTGATCATAAAGTTCAACTGGTATCCTATTTCTCTAATCCTACTATGTTCAGTTCATTTACTGTTATCTGTGATTTCACACCGCTGCTTTGAAGATTGACACGTATGCGTCCTGGCGGGTTCTTCACGTAATCCCTCAACGTTACTCCTCATAAAATATAGACCAAACTTCAAACTGGTAAGTTCTCGTTTAATCTTACGATTCATTACTATTTCCATGTAAATCAGTGCCTATTAAAATTGAGCAAAAATGATATTCAATATACGTTTTAGAACCTTACCATGAGGATATAGACTTTCCCCTAATTTATTTTGCTATGATGTATCTATTTCAGCAAAGTGGTCAGTGCATTAAATATTTATTGGTAAACATTGAGTGTAGAAAGAGTATTCAGACAAGGCTGCCTTCAATTTCCATGACATAGATGGGTTCCAGATTCCAATTTAGGATAGAAGTGATGTATCAGTCCAGAGAAGCATACACCAATGGCTGGTATTGTTTGTCCATATCCAAGACTATATCAGCTATGATGTAGAACAGTCGCTGTAATGTGAAAGGCAGGAGGCTGGCACCAATTTGCTTGGTAATTTTGTCATAAAGTCATAAGTGATAGGAGAAGAATTAAGCCATTTGGCCCATCAAGTCGACTCCGCTATTCAATCATGGCAGATCTATCTCTCCCTCCTAATCCCATTCTCCTGCCTTCTCCCCATAGCCTCTGACACCCATACTAATCAAGAATCTATCCATCTCTGCTTTAAAAATATCCACTGACTTGGCCTTCTGTGGCAAAGAATTCCACAGATTCACCACCCTCTGACTAATATTTCTCGTATTTTGTTATTCGCTCATTGATTATATCACCACGCAGTCCATGAACTGAAGGCTCTCCCGTATCTTAACGTGCAAATGACATTTGAATCACTGAGTTAGGATCTCATAAACAATAAGCATTTCCTTGGAAGTATGCATGATCCATGCATCCGATGTTCATCCGATGTACCTTTCAAGTGTAACAAAGGATTTCTGTGCCAGGATACACTGATATCTTTGATAGGAATGTTATATGAGCAGGCTTGCGTCATATTCAAAATGTTTATATGTAGGAAGGAACTGCAGATGCCAGTTTAAATCCAAGATAGACACAAAAGGTTGGAGTAACTCAGCGGGTCAGACAGCATCACTGGAGAAAAGGAATAGGTGACATTTTGGGTCGAAACCCTTCTTCAGACTGAGAGTCAGTGGAAAGGGAAACGAGAGATATAGATGGTGATGAGGAGATATATATAGCAGAACAAATGAATTAAAGATATGTAAAAATGTAATGATGATACAGAAACAGGCCAGTGTTAGCTGTGGGCGAGGTGAAAACGAGTTACGGACAATGAGACTCAACAAGACAACTTTGAAGCTGGTTCAACTTAGGTGGGAGAGGGATGGAGAGAGAGGGGATACAAGGGTTACTTGAAATTAGATAAATCAATATTCATACCGCTGGGCTGTACGCTGCCCAAGCGAAATATGAGATGCTGTTCCTCCAATTTGTGTTTGGTCTCACTCTGACAATGGAGGAGGCCCAGGCCTAAATGTTTATTATGTGTTTAAATAATTCAAATGGTTGCCTCAGGAATATTGCTGACATGGTAACTTAAATGGTAAAAGTTAGGTGTAGGATGCATAACATTGCCATTAAAAAATAACACCAAAGCACAGATTAACTCACATTTCAAAGGTACCAGACAACAGGGAGAGCCATGAGAGTCAGGAATGTTTTATTATCATACGTCCCAGACAACACGATGACATTCTTACTTGTTGTAAAAAAGGTTCAGTGTGTATATACACATATATACACAGACGCACACATACGTACACACATAAAAAGCAACAAAACTAATAATAACAATAATAGTCCATGTAGTTCAGGGCATATTTGGAGGTTCTGGTGTAATAGTCTAATAGCTGTAGGGTAGAAGCTGATCCTGAACCTGGACCTTACAGTTTTAAGGCTATTGTACCTACTTCCCTGTGGCAGGGTTTAAATGAGAGTGTTGCCAGGGTGATGTGGGTCTCTGATGATGCCGGCTGCCTTTTTGAGGCAGCGACTCTAGTAAATCCCTTCGATGGTGGGGAGGTCAGAGCCGATGATGGATTGGGCAGGGTTCACAACTTTTTGCAGTCTTCGTCACTCCTGGACATTCAAGTTGCTGAACCAGGCCGTGATGTAACCAGTCAATGTGCTGTCTACTGTACACCTGTAGAAGTTCAAGAGAATTCTCTTTGGCATACAGAATAGTAAGATTAAACGAGAACTTACCAGTTTGAAGTTTGATCTGTATTTTATGAGGAGTTACGATGAGGGATTTCGTGAAGAACCCCGCTTCCACGCATGCGTGTCATACTTCAAAGCAGCGGTGTGAGGTCACAGGAACCTATAATGATCTAACATAGTAAGATTATCAAAGAGATACCAGTTTTTGATATGATCATACGAGGGTGGGAGCGGAGGGCACGAAATCCCTCATCGTAACTCCTCATAAAATACAGATCAAACTTCAAACTGGTAAGTTCTCGTTTAATCTTACTATTTTACTTCGGAGTCACGTGAGTGACTTCGTGAAGATTTCAAAGCTCTGTGACCTCATGCCGTGGAACGAGTCCATGCTTCACAACTGCCTTGGGTATTGGGAGAGAGCATCATTAGTAGTTTTAAAACACAATTATACAAAGAGTTGTGTGGTATAATGAAAAAATAACACTTTTTTAAAATTTGAGAATCATAACCCTGTAACCTATCGGGCAAATTATTATGTTGAACCTAAAATGTTTTCTTAATACAATGATGGCTCCAAATAAACTGGTTTATTATACAACCTGTGGAAAAACCCTTTTTTAAAATGACCCTCCTGCCATTCTGAGGATTTGGTCTGTGGGTACCTGTACAATATTGCTGCGGATGTTGCTGCAGTCCTGGTGGAATGAGAGTTTGAAACATCAGTGTCTATTCCTGCCATTTTTAGGACCTATTTGAGCCACCTTGATATAGTTTGAGTCGTGACCCTATCATGCAGTTTCTTGTAAGAGATAAACAACTCCATACTCTGACCTCGAATGTTCTGAGTATATGCTATGTATTGTTAGATGGGTCCTGTTATTCACAGTCGTTTGCCATATGGGTGTACCATAAAATCAAACCCTAGACCCGAGGAACCCGATCTGTTTTCTTTTATTAAATCCTGTATGACAACACCAGTTTCTCGGTGAGATGATCAGGGAGTCCAGGCTCAGTTTGCTTAATGGCTGGACTTGTTGTGCGGTAAATAACACCATGAGCATAACCATCTTCCTGGTCTGTTACTGAGGTGACAACGCTGTTATGAGCTACAAGCTCCTCAGCATGTTGAGAAAACGACACCCACGTCCCAGATTTCGGAGTACCTGGTTTGCTTACCAGGGGTGCGTTCCCACCGCGTGCCGTTCCGATCCTTGTGATAGGTAATTGGAGAGTGCACTTGTGGCACTATTAATGGCACGGTAGCTCCATCGATTATCCTAATGGAGGCTTGTTAAAAATCCCAATACGGCCAGAATGTTTTTGGCCTTTTGGTCGAGATTGTTGTCCAAGCAGTATATGCCCCATTTCTTGATGTGTCCAAGGTACTGCTTCCGTGTTGACAGTCTTAGTGCAGATGAGATGAGATTCATCGTCCTGTCTGACAGTGTAGTGGGTCTGTTAGACTCTACAAATCAATAAATCCATAGTGTTATGGCATGGATGACTGCCTCCAGTCACTGGATAAATCAATAATTTTTTGGCTATGTTCATTAGGGAACATGGTTGTAACACCATCCCCTGTAAGACTGAAATACCATGATTGAGAAGGTCAGTCGGGTACTCTGAAAATTCCAGATGCCGAGTGTGGTTGAATTTACCCTAGTATCCCCATTGATGGGTCCGAACGGGGGAAAACATCACCCTATGGCTATTTACATAACAATGCCAAGCTGGTTTACGATTTTTAGTACATAATATTGGGGCTAATGATTGCCCCTTTTGTAAGCTCTATATTGCCAAAGTTCCTCTTTTGAGTCAATGCTTGCCATATAGAAAACCCGCAACTGACACCAAGTCTTTATCAATAATAAGAGCATCCATCTTAAAATGAATATCTAGAACAAATGTGTTTAGGGTTAAATCAATGATAATCCTGCAACCCTACTCTATTTTATTTTAATAAATATGTTCAATCCCATCTTTCGTGTACAAATCTTGTAGCACCATGTGGGTTTTAGATTGTTTGGTTTATGTAAGGACAAAATGCCCTTCTGGTGTATGATGTACTGTGGTTATTGGGATGAGAAAAACCCCTATCAGATAACCCTGAATACTGCTGAGATTATATGAATCTGTAGTGATTATATACCATACATAACTGTAGTGTTGCAACCTCCCCTACCCTCGTAGGTCCCTATTTTAACAGAAGAAAATAAGGTTCTGGTTTAATATTTCTTGTTCGGGGTTGTGTGGGAGGTTTAGGCTTCCGCATCTTCCAGGGTGGCCGCCCTGGCCATACCCTAAAACGGATCCTGCAGGTTATATTGATTTCTGACACTGCTACTGGTATGAGCCACATTTTTTATGGCCTTGCCTGTGGCTGGTATCATGCTCCAAAATAGGCCCTTGCGCTGGCCTTAATGAGCCCCAGTGTCTTGGCTTAGTCCACACACGGTTCTTTGTTTGCAAATGGTAGCATTTTTGGGGTCCTAGTGCTGGCTGAATGGCCGCCTTCCACGTGTAGTTCAGGTCATATTGGATATTATTAAACAGATCTAGTGCGTCTTGATGGTCTTTGGTTCCTACTGTTCGTCCCCATATGCTGCCAAATGCATTGGTTTACACTGGGCACCTGTAATGCCTCACCGTTGCCAGGTGGCAGATGTCTGGCCAGTGTTTGTAAATTTTTCTTGTTGGCGTTTGTGGCCAGACATATAGTAATACTATTGCCATCCTGGATCCAAGTCTACCCATGTTTGACTTGGCTAAAGTAATCAGCCACCATGTCCAGCAGAGTCCCTGCTGTGTTAGGATCATGGGATGCTGTATTACCAGGCTCTGGCCCATCAGGGTCCTGCCTACTCTTTTTTATAGAGTTAGAGATCTCTAGGGTCCCACACGGGGTACCCCTGTGGGGCTTAACTGCTGCCCACTTGTCTTTTGTTCTGCGGACCCCTCTTGCAAGTCAACCCAGAACTGACCCACAGTGCTCCCCTCTGATGGGGTAGAAGCATTGTGCAGCCCTCAAAGAGGTACTGCTGTGGGTTTATCACGTTGGAGCAAGGCTCCATACACCGCTTCTTCCCGCTCCAGCCCTCTCGGGCGCTGGTTGCCGGCGGTTTTATGCAAAGTCGGACCCTTCTGAGTCCACTACCTTGTTTAATTTGTGTCTAGCCTACCGCTCGGTCACATGGATCTGGCCGGTGCGGGGCCGACATCGGGCACAGCTGATCCCACTACGGTTGATCCAAGTGCCGCTGGCTGCTGCTGGCTGCCCGCTGTTCCATGGTCCTCCTTCTCCAGTTTTGTCCTTCCTTCCGTGGAGTGGATATGGCCGGTGTGGAGGATAACTGGCACAGCTGCTTCCATCTATTCCTTTAACCTGGCTTCAACGCTCTCAGCACTCCTGGCTGCTCCTTTATCTTAGACCCCTGGGACCCACCCCCGTACTGACGGTACTGGTCCCTTATGGTCGTTGCAGCCGGTCAACCCCACTCTAATGCCCTCAATTCTGGGCACTCCTACTTATATGGTCCTTAGATAAGGGACATATAAGACATTAAAACTGATGATAACAGCTACTATAGTTTTTATATAATATATATAGTCCCTAGATAAGGGGTGTATCAGATATTAAACTGATAAGAACAGATACTACACTTGATCTTAGCCAAAAAGCCGAGAAGCAATTATTGTAACGAAAACCCCGCTGGGACCGACCCTGGAACTCACATACTGGTCCCTTGTAGTAGATTGCAGCCAGTCAACTGCAAAGTCCTTTGCTGTCGAGAAATGAACTTTCTCACCATGCTGGAGCGAAGTTGGGCACAGGTGTTTTTCCCTCTCCGGGAATCGATGTGCCCATGCTGCTCCTGCCGTTGCCAGCTCCTCACGAAGTGCCAGCTGCCACTGCTGCTGCCTGTGCTCCTGCCGCTGTCAGTACTCCTGCAGCTGCCGGCTGCCACTGTTGCTGCCGCTGCCGCTGCTGCTGCTGCTGCCGCTCCTCCGTGGTTCTCCCGCCGGCCTTCTGCACCTTACATGGACCTGGTCCATGTCTGCACCTAGAAGGTAAGTTGAAGGAAACGCAGGGTCTCTTACCTGCTGTTCCCGACTTTCCTTCTCCCGCCGGTGACCGTCGTTCCCTGTGTGTCGGGTTCGAGCCGCCTGGACCGACCCCGGTGTTCACGGGCCTGGTCCTTCGCGGCAGTTCCGCAGCCGGTAACCCCGGCTGTTCCTATAGATCCCCTGGACCCTGGGCCTTACCTTGTGAAGAAGGTTTTCAGCCCGAACGTCCCGTTCCGACTCCATAAGTGCCGCTGCACTCGCTGAGCGTTCCGAGCCCCTCGCTGGTCCGAGCTGTCTGTCCCGCAGCCTCTGCGCTGGCTGCTACCGACTGCTCCCAAGCCAGTCTCATTTGAGACTGGCATAGGGACCTCTTTACTATGCTTCCCGCCCGGCCGAGAAGTGAATTTTGCCGGTGCGGGAGCGAAGTCGGGCACAGGTTGTTCCCCTCCAGGGAAACTCGTGCCGTTGCTGCTGCTGGCTGCTCGCCCTCCACGGGTCTCCCCGCCGGCTTTCCGCAGCCACCTAAAAGTAAGTAGAAAAAAGGAACGCAGAGTCTCTTACCTGCTGTTCCCGACTTTCAAATCTCCCGCTTGGGGAACGCCGTTCCCCCCTGTGTGACTCGTTGCAATGCGTGTAGCGATATGGCACGCATGCGTGGAAACGGGGTTCTTCACGAAGTCACTCACGTGACTCCGAAGTAAAATCTCCATAATCTTTTCAGGATGTAGAGGCGTTGATGTGCTTTCTTTATAATTACATCAGTGTGCTGGGTTTAGGAAAGATCTTCAGAAATATGCACACCCAGGAATTTGAAGTTTTTAACTTTCTTCACCATTGTCCCATCGATATAAATAGGACTGTGGGTCCTCATCTTTCCTTTTCCAAAGTCCACAATTAGTTCATTGGTCTTAGTGACATTGAGAGCCAGGTTGTTGTGCTGGCACCATTTGGTCAGTCGATCGATCTCACTTCTATACTCTGACTTATTACCATCTATAATTCGTCCAACAACGGTGGTGTCGTTGGCGAACTTGAAGATGGAGTTCGCACTGTGTCCGCATTCATGAGTATAGAGCAAGGGGCTGAGTACGCAGCCTTGAGGTGCTCCCGTACTCATTGTTATGGAGAAAGAAGTGTTCTTGCCAATTCTAACAGACAGTGGTCTGTTGATGAGGAAGTCGAGGATCCAGTTGCAGCAACATTCACAGATACACAATTCTGGGAGCTTGGTAACCAGCTTGGTAGTATTGAACGCCGAATAATATGTGTTATTATTGTCCAAGTTGTCCAGTGCAGAGTGGAGAGCCAGTGAGATTGCATCCTCCATTGACCTGTTGTGGTGGTTGGTGGACTGTAATGGGTCAAGGTTATTGTCGAGGTAGGTAGTTGATATCCACCATAACCAACGTCGCAAAGCACTTCAACACCACAGACATTAGTGCCACTGGTCAATAGTCATTGAGACACGTCACCTTACTCTTCTTGAGCACCGGTGTTATTGATGCCCTCTTAAAGCAGGTGTGAACCTCAGACCTCAGTGATGAGAGGTTGAAAATATCCACAAAAACTCAATCCAATTGGTCAGCACACGTTTTGAGAACATAACTGGGGAAATCATCAGGTTCAAACACTTTCCAAGGGTTCGGCCCCTGAAGGATCTTCTGACGTTGACCTCTGTAACCATGACTATAATACCATCAGGGCGAATGGGGGCTCGGGAAGGCAGCTCAGTGTTCTCCCTAGCAAAGCGTGCATAGAACGCATTGAGCTCGTCAGGGAGTGATGCTTCTCTGTCGCTTGAGCTGCCCCTGGTTTTGCTTTGTAGGAAGTGATGGCATTCAAGCCCTGCCACAGTTGTTGAACATCCGTCTCATCCTCCAGCTTGGAGCAGAAATCCCTTTTGGCCTTTTTGATGGTGATAAGGATATAAGATAGGTTATTGGTTGCATGCAGAGATGAGAATCATTAATTCATAATTTCATTAATAGTTTCTTTCATTAAGAATCAGCCAAAATACAATTCAAGAAATATTCTTAATGCAAGGTGATGTTGAGAAGTGTTTCCAAAAGGCCATACATGCAATATCAATAGAGATATTCCAGATTTGGGTGAATAACTGGAAAGGAAAGGAATTAGGATTAAAATGGTGTCACTGTTCTGAGATGAAAAATGAAGGATCAAAAGTGATTTTGTTATTGGAGTGGCACCATGATATCCTGAGCTCAAATGCTAGTGGGTCAAGTTCTGAAAATGAATTTCATGAATTTCTGACATTGTGTGATTCATTCTCAGCAAAATAAACCTAGAAAGCTTTGATGATGTTGTTGGTTCACTGAAGGTTGCCTGATCAAATTGCTTATCCCACTCATGTGTTAGGTTTTCTTTGTTGCTAAAACCTGTCAGTTGTCGAGTCATTTCTGATCGGGGCTAATGACCAGGTCAACACAGAAAAGGCTTCCCGACTAATCTCCGGGGAATTGCTCTTCCGGATAGTCAAGCAGTTAACTCGCTGCTACATTCATGGGAATTACATGCCGGAGTGGTTTATAGAAGGAACTCCAGAGCTTCGGTCTAAGGCAATAAAGTAGGGTCATCACTGATGGTCTGAAGTCTGAAGAAGAGTTTCGAACCGAAACGCCACCCATTCCTTCTCTCCAGAGATGCTGTCTGTCCCACTGAGTTACTCCAGCAATTTGTGTCTATCCTCACCAGCGATCGTGATGGGGTCACGTTTCCTGAAGCAATGTAAGTCTGATGGAGATAAGAGTATGTTGAAGAGAGGCATCAAGGAACAATGAACAAAACTGTTTGGATCACTACACCAAGATCTAATCTTTGAAGGATTTTTATAATCTTGCAGGTTAATCATGTTAAACGACTTTAAAAAATGACATTTAATCTATATCTACTCCTTTGCAGGCAGAGTTTATTGGTTCACTACAGCACACTGCTTTGAAAAACAATCTCATTTGTCCTTGTCTTCTTCCTCGATCATCAACACAAGTTCACACAACACAAGTTCACACAAGTTATAGGAGTAGAATTAGGCCATTCGGCCCACCGAGACTACTCTGCCATTCAATCATGGCTGATCTCTGCCTCCTAATCCCATTTTCCTGCCTTCTCCCCATAACCCTTGACACCCGTTCTAATCTTAAATCTATCTCTTCTGGTCACTAAACATCTAGTTGATCAGCTTCTCCTTATAAAATTAAGTGTCGCTATTTTTGAAGTCCTTGCCATTGCATATTCCACTAACCAGTAAATTCCTTATGATATTATGAGTGATGGGATTGATCTGTGAGCAGTATGAATCTGAGTGCCGAATAGCCTCCTATATCATAACATCGGTGAGAACATCAAGAAAAGCTGAGTGTAGTGGGCTTAATCAAACCAAAAGCTCTTCAGCATCCTGATTGTAAATCCAAGATCTGTGAAATAATGCCAGCTGCTTCTCAGTATCAAAGGATGAGAGAGTATTGGAATAACGTTACACTGATATCTCAGTTTTGACATTGTTTAATGTTGTTCATGGTATTCAAAAAGTAGAATCAATTTTAGTTTAGTTTAGACATACAGCATGGAAACAGGCCCTTCACTGACCAGAGATCCCTGCACACTAACACTATCCTATACACACTAGGGACCATTTTACATTTACACCAAGCCAATTAACCTACAAACCTGTACATCTTTGGAGCATGGGAGGAAACCTATGATCTCGGAGAAAGCCCAGGCAGGTCACGAGGAGAACGTACAAACTCCGTACAGACAGCACCTGTGGTCAGGATTGAACCCGGGTCTCTGGCGCTGTAAGCCAGTAGCTCTCCCGCTGCACCACCGTGCCACCCTAATCTAATCTTACTATTTCTGCACTTCAGCTCACTCCCAGAGATAGAAGGAATCACTAGGAGTTTCATTTAGCATTTACATCTCATTCATAGCCTGCCCTCCGATGTTCAGCATCATTTAACTACTAGCCTGGATAAAGATCAAAGAGGATTGCTCGTGAAGACCCTTGACAATGAGGCAGCATTCAGTGGAGAATGTCATCAAGAAGCCCCAGATAACTGAGGTTTGTCGGTATCAAAGGAGAAGAGGCCTCCTCTGATTGTTAGACAGGGTTGATACAAATGAAAGATGGACACAAAATGCTGGAGTAACTCAGTGGGGGCGGCAGCATCTCTGGAGAGATTCCTTCTCCAGCATTTTGGTCTATCTTCGATTCAAACCTGAATCTGCAGTTCCTTCCTACACATTTTGATACAAATGAAGATGATGATAGTTGTCAAGAGGCTCCAAAGTAAGAATTGTGATGGTCGATTGTTTATTCATGGTATTATGTTTTCCACATCTCAGATTAATAAATGCAGGTCAGCTTCAGGTATTTGGATAACATCGAGGCCTAGGTAGTCGCTGGTCTAGATTACTTGCATCCAACTTTCAAATCACATAATTACCTATTAGTGGTCATCTCCAATTGAGAAAGGCAGCTGCCCCATTCCTTCTCTCTAGAGATGCTGCCTGGCCCGCTGAGTTACACCAGCATTTTGTTTCTAATGAGTCATAGGGTGAAAGAGTGTGGAAATGGAACTTGCCCACATTGACCAACATGTCCCAGCTACACTAGTCCCACCTGCCTGCGCTTGATCCATATCCCTCCAAACCTGTCCTATCCATGTGCCTGTCTAACTGTTTCTTAAATGTTGAGATAGTCCCAGCCTCAACTATGTCCTCTGGCAGCTTGTTCCATACACCCACCACCCTTTGTGTGAAAAAGTTACCCCTCAGATTCCTATTAAATATTTTTCTCTTCACCTTAAACCTATGTCCTCGGTCCTTGATTCACCTACTCTGGGCAAGAGATTTTGTGCATCTACCCAATCTATTCCTCTCATGATTGTATAAACCTCTATAAGATCACCCCTCATACTCCTGCACTCCAAGGAATAGAGACCCAGCCTACTCAACCTCTCCCTATAGCTCAGACTCTCTAGTCCTGGTAAATCTTCTTTGTACCCTTTCGGGCTTGACAACATATTTCCTATAACGTGCCCAGAACTGAACAAAATACTCTACATGCGGCCTCACCAACTGCAACATGACCTCCCAACTTCTATACTCAATATTCTGACTGATGAAGGCCAACGTGCCAAAAGCATTTTTTACCACCCTATCTACCTGCGACTCCAACTTCAAGGAACCATGCACCTGCACTCCTAGATCCCTTTGCTCTATAACACTACCCAGAGGCCTACCATTCACTGTGTAGGTCCTGCCTATGTTAAACTTCCCAAAATGCAACACCTCACATTTCTCTGCATTAAATTCCATCAACCATTACTCAGTCCACCTGGCCAATTGGTCCAGATCCTGCTGCAATTTTTCACAACCATCTTCACTATTTGCAACACCCATTTTTGTATCATCAGCAAACATGCTAATCTTGCCCTGTATGTTCTCATCCAAATCATTGATATAGATGACAAACAATAACGGGCACAGCACCGAACCCTGAGGCACACTACTAGTCACAGGTCACAAGTCCCTACTAGTCACTAGTCCCCACTAGTCACTAGTCCCTATCTTCAGTGTAAACCAGCATCTACATTCCTTCCTACAGGACCTCTATTTGTATAGGTCTTGGAAATGCCATTGACCCCAAGCTGAGATAATTCAACCATATGAATGGGTACAAGAGCTGAACAGAGATTGAGAGAGGTGAGAGTACAAATATGCCTAATGGGAAAGACTCAGGACAGATCTGTTAGTGTTGAAGTGGTTCAGAGCAGCAGCAGACAAGCATCTTACCACAGTCTACTACTTCATAACACAGTGGTTTCAACCTTTTTCATCCCACAACTTAAATAGCACATAACAATGGTTATTTCACTTATTTATGCACAACTAACGATAAACAGAATGTATACCAGAACCAAACACAGTCAGTCAATGAGAAAAATGATGTACAAATCTAGAATAGTAAGATTAAACGAGAACTTACCAGATTGAAGTTTGATCTGTATTTTATGAGGAGTTACGATGAGGGATTACGTGAAGAACCCGTCGAGCACGCATGCGTGGCATACTTCAAAGCAGCGGTGTGGAATCACAGATAGACACAGTTATTGAAATAAACATAGTAAAGAAAAGGAGAATTTAAATACCAGTTGATCCCTATAATTGAGGGTAGGAGCGGAGGGCACGTATTCCCTCATCATAACTCCTCATAAAATACAGATCAAACTTCGAACTGGTAAGCTCGTTTAATCTTACTATTTTACTTCGGAGTCACATCAGTGAGTACGTGAAGATTTTAAAGCTCAGTGATTTCAAACCGTGTAACAGTTCATAATTCACTCGCTGCCGAACTCATTCAAGGGAGGAAGTATGTTATCGTAATCAACCATGAATCTGTTTGTAAAACAATAATGGTGTTATTAACAATAACAAGACCAAAATGCTCCCCCCGGGATAAATTATATATTTGCAGATTCTAATACTTTTTCTGCAAACGATACAGGTTCTGCCAGCGGCTTGTTATAAAAGTTTGGAACGTATACTCCCTAGCCAGGATGTGGTTGATAGGCACGTTCATCCTCTTAGTCACCAATGTGGATGCTGCCCTGGTGGAGTAAGATTTATACACATTAGTATTTACTCCAGCAACTCCCAGAACCTGCTTGAGCCACTTGAGATAGTTTGGCTCAATTTCTCCATATTAAAGATGTCTTGCACAATTTCTAACCACTGTTCCTGTTTTGGACTTTTTTCATTAAGCCACTGCCTTCTTACTTGCTGCAAGCAAAACTTTAACCAAATATGTATCTTCTACTTTTACACTATCTTTAATACGACCCAGATACATCACAGGGCAGGTATTTGGGATTTTATAACCCAAGATATTATTTACAGCTGCATTAATATTTTCCCAGTATGGCCTTCTCTTTACACAGTTCCAGAAAATATGCGAGTGGTCTGCCTCCGTACTCCCACACAGCCTCCAACAGTGTTGTTGGACAGCAAGTTGTCTGTTTTTTATTTTGGGTGTTATAAAAAAGCGAGATAGATTCTTCCAGCAAAATTCTCTCCATACTAGTGAGCTTGTGGATGAACATTGTGTTTCACACATTTGATACCATTCTTCTTCTGTTATTTGAATCTTTAATTCTGCTTCCCATTTTGTTTTTATGTAGAGCGTTGATTCTCCCCCGCTTTCCACCAGAGCTTGGTAGTAAGCAGAGATGACCCGAGACCCCTTCTGTTTGTATGCATCCACAATCACCTTGATCACATTATTTGATGTTTCATCTAGTTCTTGCCTTATCTCTTTTATAAAGTAGTCTCTTAATTGCAAGTATCTAAAAAAATCTTTGTTTTCGAGACCATACTGTGACTTTACATCTTGGAAGCTCATAAACTCGCCACTTTCTGAAACTGTATACATTGCCGTTATGCCTTTTTGTGCCCATTCTTTGAATTTTGAATCATACACCCCTGGCTTAAACGTTGAGTCATATGCGACCCACTTCAATGCGTGAACCCCTCTTTTTAATTTGGATTTTTCCACTATAACATTCCATATTTCTAACGTAAATGCTACTATTGGATCCATAGCATGTCTCAAAGCCCCTCTCAGATATTTGTCTCCCACCAAAATCTGGTTCTGGTAACCATGTATCTCCCTTTCCATTTCTTTCCATCGAGATTCATAATCAGGTCTACACCAACAAGCCAGAGGTCTGAGTTGAGCTGCATAAAAGTATTTCCTCAGATTTGGTAAAGCTATTACACCCTTGCTTTACAGCAGTTGAAGTGTTGTTAGTTTTATTCGTGTTTTTTTGCTATTCCAAATGAATGTAGAGAGCATTTTATCCCAGGCTATGAATTTATCTCGGGGAACATTAATTGGGAGAGATTGGAATAAATATAGTAGTTTAGGTAGGATATTCATTTTTACTGTTTGTATTCTGGCACTGAAGTCTAGAGGAAGGGTCGACCACCTCTCAACATCCTTTTTGATGTTTTCTTCAATTTTGTTATAATTAGTTTCAAACAAGTTGGACAGTGTGTTGGTTATAGTTACACCAAGATACTGCATCGTTTTTAGAATTCCATTTCAGATTATATGCATCCCTGATTTGTTGGGATGGAGAATAATTAAATGAAAGAATTTGTGTTTTTGTTATATTCAATTTATACCCTGAGTAGTATCCATATGTTTCAAATAGGTTCATTAGATTTGGGAGACGAATATCTGGTCGTTCAAGAAAAATAATGATATCATCAGCGAAAAGACCAATTATATGTTCTTTCCCCCTGATTTGACCCCCTGCAGATCTTCTCTCTGCCTTATTGCTTGTGCTAAGGGTTCAATATACAAAACGAAGAGAATAGGAGAAAGACAGCATCCTTGCCTTGTGCCCCTCTCTAACTGGATCCTTTTTGATATGTTTCCATTTATCTTAATCCTAGCTGTAGGCTCCTGATATATTGTTTTAATACACCGAATTGCATCTTCATTGAAATCAAATCTCCTTAGTACTTCATATAAAATACCCAACTAACACTATCAAAGGCTTTTTCTGCATCTAAACTGACCAGGACCATATTTGTATCCTTTTTTTGAGCATTATCCACAATGTGGAGGGTTCTTCTAATATTATCATGTGTTTGACGCCCCCGAATAAATCCAGTTTGGTCTTCATTAATCAGATCTGGTACAAAAGTCTCGAGTCTTTTGCAAATGATTGAGGTAAATAGTTTGTAGTCTACATTTAAAATTGAGATTGGCCTGAAATGTTTACGTTGCTCTTTGTCTTTGCCTTCCTTGGGTAAAATGGGAATAATTGCTTTCTTCCATGATGGGGAGCCCTGCCCTCTTTAAGGGTCCAGTTAAAGCAAGACAGGAGCAGAGGTGTTAGCTCTTTCTTAAAGGCCATGTACCATTCTGGTGGAAACCAATCGCTGCCAGGTGATTTACTAGCCTTGAGTCTACTGATTGCAGCTTCCAGCTCCTTAACCGTAAATTGTGACGTAATGGTATTATTTTGTGTCTCACCAATGGATGGCAGGTCAAGTGAGTTAAGAAAACTTCTCATTGTCCTTTCGTCAGCTGATGGTGGTTTAGAATAGAGTTTCTTATAGTATTCTTCAAATATTCTTTCTATCTCATCTGGCTCATGTGATAATTGATTGGTTTTAGGATCTCTTATTTTATGAATTGTATTAGAGACCTGCTGTTTACGCAGGCGTCTGGTCAGGAGTCTAGTTGCTTTTGGACCTGTTCATAATAGGTCTACTTTACAAATCTTGCCCTTTTTTCCATATCTTCCCTGAGGATCTCATATATCTCCCCCATTATTTCCTTAATCTGTTTTAGTACCAACTGATCCTGTATGTTTTTATGTATAATAATAATAATAATAATAATAATAATAATAATAATAATAAATTTTATTTATTGGGCGCCTTTCAGAAATCTCAAGGACACCTTACAGAGATTAACAGGAATATAAACATATAATCAGAGTAAAATAAATAATAAAGACATCACAGAAACACAAACTAAAAGCAGAATTCAGTCCAAAAACAGAAAATCAAAAACACAATGTGAAAAGAGAGCAGCGGCAGCCAAAGAGAGCCAGCGTCCACTCTCCCTTCACGGCAGCCATCTTGGACAAAGACTAACAGGATTACATTACAGACAAAAAAAATCATCCCCCCACAGAGATACCACTGTGGGGGAAGGCACAATGTCCAGTCCCCACTCCAAGTTCACCCCAAAGTCAAGCCTATTGAGGCCACTGCAATTGCCTCTACGGAGGCCCGATGTTCCTGGCCGTTCTCACCGGGTGATCTTGCCCCGGCGTCGGGAGAGTCCTCTCAGTGGCTGGGCCACCTGGAACAGCCGCTTTCTAGTTGGAGACCGCGGCTTCCGAAGCCGACAAGGCCGCGCCGGTTTTGGAGCTCCCAGGCTCCCGATGATGAAGTCGGCGCCACCCGCTCTGCTCTGCAGACCCGCAGCCCGGAGGTGTTGAACACGGCGGTCTCAGCTCACCAGAGCTCTGGCGTGTCGATCCAGCGCGGCGACCCAGGCAAGACATCGCTCGCTCCACTCCACGAAAGCGCTCCAGCGCTGTGCCGCCACCGAGGCCGAGGTGCTGGGCGGTCCCCGCCAGGAAACGGCGGTCCAAACCCGCAGGTAGGCCACGAGGACGGGTCGACGGGCAGCCCGGAGAAAAAGCTGCCTCACCGACCAGGTAGGGATCTAGAAGTAGAGTTGACACCTACCCCCCACATTAAAAAGTCCATATCCCCTACGAACGAAAAACAGGACTCACTAAAAACTATTTAAAAAAGCAAATTAAAACGGACGGCTGCTGGCTAGCAGCCATTCCTCAAGATGGCTCCTCCTCCTCAAGTATGCCCGTATACTCCCTAGACCACCCCGCTGTAGCCAGGATGTGGTCCATAGGCACGTCCATCCTCTTAGTCACCAATGTGGATGCTGCCCTGGTGGAGTAAGATTTATACACATTAGTATTTACTCCAGCAACTCCCAGAACCTGCTTGAGCCACTTGAGATAGTTTGGCTCGTCACCCGACCATGAGGTTTTTTGTGGCTGACCCATAAGGCTTTTTCTCTCCCTTGGGGATTTCTTATTGTGTCAATGTAATTCAATAAGTGGGTCATGACACATAACCGTGGTTCAGGTGGGTATGCCCGGAATTCCATGACTGGACCTGATGTTCCTGGTCTGCTCTGTTTGACCAGCCCCTGAATGGTAAATGTAACACGCTCTGGTGTTATAACCATATTGTCCAATCGTAGTAGATGGAGGGACTGGACTCTTTGTGCTGAGACAAGGCCATCAGCATGACCGTCTTCAGGGTGGGCTGTGCCAGGGTGAGGGACCTATATAACCATATAACAAATACAGCACGGAAACAGGCCATCTTGACCCTTCTAGTCCGTGCCGAACACGTATTTTCCCCTAGTCCCATATACCTGCGCTCAGACCATAACCCTCCATTCCCTTCCCATCCATATAACTATCCAATTTATTTTTAAATGATAAAAAACGAACCTGCCTCCACCACCTTCACTGGAAGCTCATTCCACACAGCTACCACTCTCTGAGTAAAGAAGTTCCCCCCTCATTGTAAACAGACCTGGCTGGTGACCATCCCCTAAGGTACGTCAGGACCACACTGACATCCCAGATTTGGGTGTACCTAGGTCTGGGGGATTAGAGTTGAATATGCCTCTCCTGAGTTTGATCATCAGTGGGTGGTACCCTATGGCCTGTTGGCCTGGTGCCTGAGTTAAGTAGGCTGACAGAGCACTTCTGGCTGTATTAATGGCACTGTAGCTGAGTCCTTCATTGTGGTGAAGACCTGCCAGGAACTCCAGTACAGGTTTTGTTGTAATTGAATATGTAGTTCCTGTATTTGAATAGTATCTTCCCACTTCTTGATGTTTGCCAAGTATGTTCCCTTGTGGATATGCGATAGGATGCTGTCATTGTGTCGATAGTGCTGTCTGACAAATCCAGGCCCAGCAGTGGTCTTTCCAATTCTGCAACCCAGGCCCAGCAGTGGTCTTTTCAAATCTGTAACCCAGTAGTTTCATTTATCGCGGCATGGGTGGCTTATGCCTGATATTGGGTGAGTTGATAAGTCTGGGCTACTGGGAAAAGTCATTAGGGTTTGAATGACCATGTTGAGGACCACTGGGAACCATGACTGTGTAGGTTAGTCGGGTACTATCAAAATACCTGAAGGAGAGTCCATCTGTATTTTGCGTAGTACCCGACTGATGAGGCCGTAGTACCTGACTGATGAGGTAGAAAAGGGGAGAAAATAGAGATTAGATTCCCCCCCAGTTCAGCGGGAATGTATCCATTGCCGCTGCCTCAAAGTTTGGTTTCATGCGACATACATCGGTACGTGGTGATTCAATTGAAATACAAGGAAATCGATATCTGGTGTTCCATATTGCTTTGTAATTTCAGCAAACACTTTGGTTTAATATGTCTGTTTACAGTATTTAGCTCACCTGGTAGGTAAAGTTACTGATGGTCAAATATGTTTGACGACATACGGTTACCAATTGTTAAATAAATTGTCACATGATATCGATTTTATTCTGCCCAAGTGGTTTGGTGTATGCCACCACTGTGATGTTGTTAATTTATAAACGAACATGCAAAATGGTGCATTACTGAACACTAAGGGAAAAAAAGTTGTGTCAGCACGGACTTGTAGGGCCGAGATGGCCTGTTTCCGTGCTGTAAAGTCTTATATGGTTATATGGTTAATATGCTTTTACCCATAGAACATATTCAATATTTCCAACTAGGTTTTATGCCCAGTGTCTGTAGTGATGATGACTCCAGATTAGTCCATTTGCCACCTGTTCTGGGTATGGGTTATTTTGTTTAAACACTAGCATCGTAGCTCTAATGGCAAGGTTCAAGTTAAGTAACTCGTAATGCTGCTACTAATTCCCAATTACTCTTGCCACTTTGTTGAATGGTTGGTTGATTGTTACCATTAATTTGTTACAGGTTGCGCCAGTACTCTGACTCTCCTTTTGGCAATGTTATAGACAAGTGGATAGAGTTAATTGAATACCAGACAGTCCATAGTTGTGGATGGTATCAATGTAGATTTATCTGGATTGTATGACAGAGCCCAGGCTAAATAGGTTTTAGCAGCTCATGCTGCTGATTTAGCTATTTCCATGGTTTTGTCTGTCGTTAATATCATAGAGACATGCCATGACGATATGTTCCTTAATAGTGTCAGGGCTGGTTTGAATATCTTGGAAAACAGTTTTGGCTCATATCAGCCATTGTCAATAATTTATACTGCCATAGTTACCCCATCCAGGTAAATTGTGGTATCTCTGAATATCTTTTATGAATGGGTACTGAATAGTATGCATCTTTTAAGTTGATGTCTACCATAAAGTATCCTAGGAAATCCATGGTTAGCAGTTACAAGTTTCCACAAAGTGTGTATACCTAGTGAAAATATTCAAGTGGTTAAGTCAATGATGGTGCGATATTCACCATCTTTGGGTTTGTTGGTACCAAAGGTTCATATTAGACTTCTTTATGACACCTTTGTATATCTTCTCCAGTTAGCTAGTCCCTCATGTTCTTTTTTAGTGGGAGGGTAAACCCCTTTGGGGTGCATGCTGAACAGGTCGCAAGTTTCTTAATTCAATTTTTATCCTTGAATACTTTTGGTATATAACTACCATGTGATAGTTCTTCATGCTTACAAACCCAGGTGTAATTTCTCCCCCCCCCTGTTAGTACAAACCCTTCACCTTTTATGTGATGGTAGGAACCATACTCATCTGCCTCCACTGTTGTTTAGTTGTGTGTTATTTCTTTGGTTTCTGGTTCCTTGTCTGTTGGGATGGTGTTGTTGGGGGGTGGCGAATTTTCCATGGGGCCCGCTCTGGACTCTGGCCTGAAAAGGCTTACGGGGGCTGGCATGCTTTCATCAGTACCATTAAGTAGACGCCTACTGGTGGACGCATGGAGGTACTGCTGTCTGGTTTTGTGTGGTTTGCTCATTCTAGGCCCTGCCCTCATGATGCCGAATATCTTGGATGCATCGTCCAATTTTTAGACTTGATTTGGTAAATTTACCAGATAGCAGGATCTGTGGTTGTGAGGTTGGCGTTCTCACAGTCCTGTGTATTTTTTAGGTTGAGGGCAGGTTTTATGACTTCCTTCCAGAGGTTGTGGTTGCATACTGTGTTGAACAGTAGGATCAGGTGTTTTGCTATACTACCCTGCCCTTCTGGAATGACCATGCAAAAATGATAGCCGACGTCAGGGGTATCAAATGCAATTTAAGATATTTGGGTTTTAAAATGCCCTGCTCAATGTACTCCCAATAATGGTTGGCACTTTGAGTAAATGCAATTTTGGGGAGGCGTGATAAAATCCGACGCCTCATGACTACCTGTCTTGGAGAGGTTTTTTGGAAAGACAGGTAGTAAGCTGGCCGTCAGTTTAGACTGAAACGGCCATCTCACTCGTGGTGTAGCCACGTAGCGGTATCTCACACTCAGCAGCTGTTCCTGATCCTGTACCTCAAGCATACTCCCGATGTTGTTCAGCCAGTGACCCCTCTTCTTGACCAGCCCAGCCCTGGTCGCCATCGATCCCTCGATAAGGGAGATGGCCAGTGCTGTTAGTGCACTGGAGCGGGAGTGTTATGCTCCCTTGGCGAGCTTGCCCCTGCTCCCGAGGCAAGTCTCGCTGGAGTTTTTTACTCCATGACCTTTCTCTAGGCTTGGAAAACAGACACTTACTTGCTCTCGGGCGGTAGTTTGAAGTGCCGGTTCCATCTTCCGTGTGTGTCTCCAGCACGAGGTTTGGTTGCCGACTTTGCTGTTTTCGGGCGGCATTTCTGCCGTTCTCGGGCGGCGAGTCTCCTTGTCGGGAGTATGCAGGGGTTACCGGCCGGTTTTTTAGTTTCCCTCCAGTCCGCTGCTGTTGGTCAGACAGCTGTTAGCATACTGGGCATCAGCTCAGTACCCTGACTGTGGACCGCAGTGTGTGCGGCCCAGGTGCCGCCTCTCGCCCCTCCACTGACGGAACGCTCCTTCCCTGGAGTCGAACGGGGGCGGTTTCCCTCTGTGCTGCTTTGTTCCAGTTTCCCCTGGTGCACAAAGAGGAGAAAAGTTGTGAGTTTGAACCTGTGGGTAAGTACTTACCTAACGGTCCATTCCTTCAAGCTTGTAGCGGGAGCGCCTGTGCTCCCGTTCGTCGCTGTTTCACTGTGTGAACGCTCATGTCGCGCATGCGTGCTGGACGGGTTCTTCACGTAGTCACTCATGTGACTCCGAAGTAAAATCAACTAATTTAGCGCCTGGGTAGGTGAAATTTATCACCTGTGGGTAAATTTACCCCAGGTTGGGAACCCTCGTCATAATCCATATCCTTCATTCTACCATTATTATCACGCAAGTAGATTGATCCTAGTCAATGCACCAAGCATACTAAAAATGATGAGGGCTAGTCTATTGAAGCTGCAATGGAGGTTTATTTGTACACAAAGAAATGACAAAACCAAGAACTCAATGATCTCGCAACCAATAGACACCTTTAATAATCTGCAGTTCCATCACGTCTAGTCTTAACTCGTGGTGAGCAATTTGCTAATGAGAAGGAGAAGTTCCAAAGACATTCTCACCCATAATGATGTTGCCCAACATAAGTTCACATGTATAGGGGTAGAATTAGGCCATTTGGACCATTCAATCATGGCTGACCTCTGCCTCCTAATCCCATTGTCCTGCCTTCACCCCATAACCCTTGACACCCATTCCAATCAAGAATTTGTCTATCTCTGCCTTATCCACAGACTTGGTCTCCACAGCCCTCTGTGGCAATGAGTTCCACAGATTAACTACCCTCTGACTAAAGAAGTTCCTTCTCACATCCTTTCTAAAAGACTGCCTTCAGACTACTGAAAGGGTTGAAGCATTCACAGCTGTATTCCGCTGCACATATCACATAGATGGCCCCTCTCTGCTTCCTCTGGCTTCCTCATCGTCTCACCAGCCATTCTGAGCCAATTTCTCTCCATTTCTATCAAGTAATGGCTGAAAGCACGGGATATAGCAAAGGCTTCAAAGATTAGATAATATCTCAGTGTGATGCCATGGAGCTGTGCTTCAGAACTATCTTCACCTGCAGCCAAGCTGTTTCAGTACAGTTGCAACACTAATGTCTAAGAGACAGAGTGGTGAATAGCTTACGTATGATTTGCTCACAAACAGTAGGACAAATCCAATTTGACTAACTAGTGCGCACTCAGTCAATTAGTAGCTAAGTGTAGGAAGCTGTTGTTGACAGTGCTATCAACTGCCACTTGCTCCACAACAACCTACTTACTCATCAGTGCTCAGATTGGCTTTTACCACAACTTAGTTCCAGACTTTATCATTGCCCCTAACATGGATCAAAGAGCAAGCTGAGTTAGAGTGACTGCCCCTTGCCCTCAAGACAGTGTTGTGACCACAAGTGACATCAAGGCAACCTGGTAAAACTGGCATCAATAAGCATCGAATGGAAACTCATACCTTGCACAAAGAAAGATAGGTGTCAGATCTCAGTTCTCCCCACCCAAGGACATCAACACAGGAAGATAGACACAAAATATTGGAGTAACTCAGCGGGACAGGCAGCATCTCTGGAGAGAAGGAATGGGTGACGTTTCGGGTCGAGACCCTTCTTCAGTCCTCATGATGCTGTATTAGGCCCACCCAACCTCAGCTGCCTCTATAACGAGCTGCCCTTCATTAAGGTAGAAGTGGGCTTTTTTTTTTTGCCAAAGATTGAACAATATTCAATTTTATACACAGCTCTTCAGAGATGAAACAGCCCATATCTACTTGGGCAAAGTCTGGACAATATTCGTGCATGGATTGATAAGTGACAAGTAATTAGTGCCGCCGAGATTGAGTTTAGTTTAGTTTAGAGAGATAGCACAGAGACAGGCCCTTCAGCCCACCAGGTCTGTACCGACCAGCAATCCCCACACATTAACACCATCATACACACACTTGGGACAATTTACACCTACACCAAGCCTATTAACCTTCAAACCGAAGATCTCAGTGAAAATCCACCTGGTCACGGGGAGAACAGACAAAATCCATACCGACAGCACCTGTAGTTGGGATCGAACCCGGGTCTCCGGCGCTGCAAGTGCTGTTAGGCAGCATCTCTAACTCTGCGCCACCGTGTAATGGTTACCAACGTGAGCGCGACTGAATGACTATTTGTGATGTTCAGTTGCATTACTATTCTGCGGCCACTAGCATCAATATCCTGGCGATCACTGCGGACTAGAAACACAACAGGACCGGCCACATAAATATATTAGTGAAGGAACAGATGAGAGGCTGGATATCTAGCAGTGAGTGATTCACCTCCTGGTACCACAAGGCCTTTCCACACTCTGCAAGACACAAGTCACCAGCATGGTGGAAAGCTTTCTTTACACAACGGAAGATGGTTATGGGTGCAGTGCCAATAACTCATGAGAGGCTCGACACTGTCCAGGACAAAGCAGCCTCAATCTTTGGTACCCCGTCAATGGTGGCTACATTATGCATCATCGACAAAATGCACTGTAGTTATTGACTCAGACTCCTACGACAGCCCCTCCCAAACCCATGGCTTCTATCAGCAAGAATAAACATGTTCATGAGGTGGGTGGGTGTGCAGATTCCACTTCAAGATGCATCCGATCATAACTCGGCAAGCATTTCCAATCCTCAACACTGCTAGGTACTGAACTACTATCTACCTCTTTGGTGACCCTCACACTATCCTTGATCGGACTTTGCTGGCTTTACTTTGCACTAAATGCTATTGCCTTATCATGTATCTGCACTGTAAATGGCTCGATTGTAATCATGTATTGTCTTTCTGCTGACTGGATAGCAGTACAGGTTAGATTAGTACGGGTGTCAGGGGTTATGGGGAGAAGGCTGGAGAATGGGGTTAGGAGGGAGAGATAGATCCGCCATGATTGAATGGCGGAGTAGACTTGATGGGCCGAATGGCCTAATTGTACTCCTATTCCTTATGACCTAATGACCTGAGCACATAACAAAAGCTTTTCACTGTACCTGGGTATACGTTGCAATAAACTAAACTGGACCAAACCAAACCTGCACTGCTCCTTGGGGACAACCTTCAGGAGAAGGGCAGCACCAGTGGCTCACCACAAGCTTGGAAAATACAATAAATACTGGCAATGTCCAGATATGAAAAGTGAAGAAATAGAAACTAAGTGCCAAAAAGACAGAGATCTGTAGAAGAGTCCCAACCTGAAACATCGCTTCAGATTCAGATTCAGATTCAGATTCAATTTTAATTGTCATTGTCAGTGTACAGTACAGAGACAACAAAATGCATTTAGCATCTCCCTGGAAGAGCGACATAGCAAATGATTTGAATAAATAATAATAAGTGTCCGGTGGGGGTGGTGATTGGCAGTCACCGAGGTACGTTGTTGAGTAGAGTGACAGCCGCCGGGAAGAAGCTGCTCCTCGACCTGCTGGTTCGGCAACGGAGAGACCTGTAGCACCTCCCGGATGGTAGGAGGGTAAACAGTCCATGGTTGGGGTGAGAGCAGTCCTTGGCGATGCTGAGCGCCCTCCGCAAACAACGCTTGCTTTGGACAGACTCAATGGAGGGGAGCGCTTGTCCATTCCCCCCAGATGCTCTCTGATCTGTTAAATTAGGACAAATATTGTCACCCAGAGAGTTGTGAATCTTTGTAGTTCTCTGCCACAGAAGGCAGTGGAGGCCAATTCACTGGATGTTTCCATTCGGCCCATCAAGAGACAGTTAGATTTAGCTCTGAAGGCTGAAGGAATCAAGGGATATGAGGAAAAAGCAGGAACGAGGTACTGATTTTAGATGATCAGCCATGATCATATTGAATGGCGGTGCTGGCTCAGGGGCCGATGGGCTGACTCCTGCTCCTGTATTTCTATGTTTCTGTTGTTCAATAAATTCCGACAGCACTTTGCGTTTTACTCAATATTCCAGCATTTGCATTTTCTTGTGGCTCTTGATTAATGAAAAATAAAATAGACCTGGAATTCCTTACCCAGCCAATTGTGGGGGAACTAACGCCACAAAGAATGCAGCAATTCAGAAAAATGACCATCAGCATATACGGGATGGACAGCAAATGCAATTCTGCTGATGTCTCCCACAGCAGGATGACAAATAAAATGTACATATCTGTGTAATTTGAATAGCAAGTAAACATTTGCTTACAAAATGGGAGCTGCCTTCTTTTCAGCAGCACAATTAAGTTTAGAAGTGTGTCTACCCAAAACGTCACCCATTCCTTCTCTCCAGAAATGCTGCCTGTCCCACTGAGTTACTCCAGCATTCAGTGTAAACCGGCTTCTGCAGTTACTTCCTACACATTAGGCATTTACCTGTCTGAAAGTTACAGCTTTGTACAGTTGAGATACAAGATCGGCCAAAGTTGTAGTCTTTGATGCTGGGTTAATGTCCCATTCGAGCATCTTTGTGACCTATCAGATATAAATTGGAATTTATTACATTAAGGCAAAAGTAATAAGAGGTTGCTCCTGATGGAAAAACATGCAGGGATTTGTATGTCAGTGTCAATAAACCTGCAATGCCAAAACATTTATCTGCGAACTCAAAATAGGAAAACACCAGGCAACCCGTGGTGATGCCTGAGATGCTAGCAGGTGTCACATATTGGCTTTGAAATTTTCACTGAATAACTAAATTATAACAGCAGCAGGCATATAGAGAATACAGGCAGAAAAATCTACTGAAAACACAGGATGTTTATTTTCACTCTTTCATGTTCCTTAGGAGCAGTTATCGTTTTTTTTTCTTGAATCTATCCAGAGGAATAGATCGGGTAGATGCATAGGGTCTCTTGCCCAGACTAGGTGAATCAAGGACCACAGGACATAGGTTTAAGGTGAAGGGGAAAAGATTTAATAGGAATCTGAGGGGTAACTTTTTCACACAATGAGAGGTGAGAGTGTGGAACAAGCTGCTAGAGGAGGTAGTTGAGGCAGGGACTATCCCAACGTTTAAGAAGCTGATAGACAGGTACATGGATAGGAGAAGGTTTGGAGGGATATGGACCAAACATGGGCAAGTGGGATCAGTGTAGTTGGGACAAGTTGTGGGCAAGTTGGGCCGAAGGGCCTGTTTCCATGCTGTATCACTCTATGACTCTATTGGTTATGAAGAGGCTTCAAGAGCAACTGAGGTCAGCGTGTTGAGGGACTAATGCTGACTGCCAGGTCTGTGATGTTGATCTATTGACAAGATAGGTTTGGTGGCACAAGTTAGGATAATGTGTGATCAGGTGGTGATGGCAATCTAGGTTTCCTTTCCTCTTCAATGCTGCCAGCAAGTCCTGTCAAAGAAGTCATGGCCAGTTGCTCCAGCTCACTTTTTAGATGGGTAAAGGGCCTGTCCCACCAGCATGCGATTGCATGCGTCTAGTGCGACCAAACGTGGTGGCTTGAGGCGTACGGCCTCGCGGGGCCGGTCCCACTTCCAAGCGCAGAGCCGTATGGAGTTGTGCGGGGCTAGTCCAGACATCATACTCACCAATCAGCTGGGCAGGAGGCGGGCCGATTGAATTTGGACGTCGCATGGCGTTGGGCGGTTACGTCATCACGCAACAGCATGCCGGGCGGTGACGTCATCACGCAATGGCACGCGCAAGGCGTACGCCGTCAAGGCGCTGCGTACGGCGTCGAGACGCTGCGTACGCCCGACGAGGCACTGTGTACGGCCTCAATGCGGCTGCGGGATGACAGGCCATTGTCGCGCGGAATTTTTGGACAGTGTCAGTTTTTCTGAGCCCCGCGTGATGTCGGGACCAGCCCCACACAACTCTATACGGCTCCGGCAATCGAAGTGGGACCGGCCCCGCGAGGCAATAACGGCTCAAGTGACCACGTTAGGTCGCGCTCGCCGCGCTGGTGGGACAGGCCCTTTAGGCTGTAGGCATAGTGCACAAGCACAGAGACACAGGAAATGCATGCTTCATATGGTGGAAGAGGTGCCAGCCAAGGGTACTGCCTGGTCTGGGATGGTATTAAGGCTGGAGATGGCCTCAGTTACTGCAGAATTCCCCGTTCTTGTTTCTTGACACCAACTCACCTTCACAATCTGTCCTCAATTGTGGGCAAGATTTGAAATGTCGCTGCCACAAAAAAAAATCTTTACAAGAAGCATTTGTATTCTATTGAAATGATGGCCACTGAAAGTGGAAACCTATCAATATTTATTTTTCAGGGCGTTTCTGTACCTGATGACTCCTGGGTGAAAGGCACTAATGATGATGAATAATAAATAAAAGGGCCTGTCCCACTTAGGCGACTTTTTATGCGAGTGCAGGAGACTCTGCGTTTGCCTTATCATCGCCACATGGTCGCCACATGTTCGCTGGTGGCCTCTGGTCTCTTCATGG